>NW_016690608.1:42057-63948 GCF_001604755.1 Lepidothrix coronata
ACTTGAAAGAGGGGAAAACAGAAGTCACATCTGCACCGAGCTATTTTTAAGTGTCTCTGGTTACTGGTGCAGCGCTCAGCACCAAAATTAGGGCTCCCTCAAAGCAGTCCCCCATGCTGATTTGGTGGCTTGAGAAACCTTCTGTTTTCAGCTAAAAATAATTCCTAGATAACGGCCCGGGTTTCGTACACTCCGCTTTTCAGTACTGGAGTGACTCTGCCTCCTTTTCCATCCTCGGAAAAAGCTGCAAAAACTCTACAAAACTGCCCAAATTGGGGCTCCTGGAGCAGCTGATTTTTTTTTTATTTTTTTTTTCCCCCCAATGGTAAAATCAGGAGGGAGGAGAAAGTCCTGTGGTGTGTGAATATATGGTTTGGTTGCTTTCCTATTTTGCTTCCTCTGGGGAATCCCGTTAACTTTCCTGTGCAGTGGGATTTTTTTTTAAAGCCAGTGGTGTGAGATCTTAGCAGCTGGAATTAGGAGGTTCTAATAGTGGGAATTTTCTGTGCAAATATTCCCCTCTCTCCCAAGGAAGGAAAGCTTTTCTTTTACAGACTCAAATTGTTTGGGGCACAACTCGATCCCCTGACCGAGAGCTCCGGAAGGGGAACGACCCCCTTGAATTCACCTTTTCTCCCCGTTCCCATTGAATTAATCTGCAAAAATACCCCCAACCTGCTGGTTCCAGGACTTTCTTCTCGTGAAGCAGAAGGGAATTTTATTTCCCCTGCCCTGGGTGGGGGCAGAGGGTGCGGGGCCAGATTAAAAGGGCTCGAGGCTGGTGCTGCACGTTTGGCAGGGGAGATAACGGGGCTCCTCAGGGAGGGCCCAGCAGCACCCACACCCCCCCAAATCTGCTCCCAGGTATTTTTAGCCCCGGATCCTGGGGAATAACTCGTCCCTCTGTATAAAACAAGGCTCAGCCCGGGGTTTCTGGGCTTGCCTTTGGAAGAAGGGAGCTCTGTTTGAGGGCAGGGAGACGCTGCGGGGGCTCAGCCCGAGCACGTCCCTGTGGTTTAGCAGAGGGGCACAGATGCTCTGGGTCGCCTTTCCAGGCTGCTGGAGACATCTGAGGTCGAAAGGAAACCACCCAAAAACCCCTCCTGTCCCGGCAGCAGTCCTTCCTGAGTGCAGTCAGATGGGGATGGTTTTGCTGGGAGTGTGTATTTTCCGCATTTATGTGGCAATCCGGGTAAATATAAACCCGTGCGGTTGAGTGCAGCCCAAAATAGGTTGCAACTGATGTTCCTCCTGTCTGGTTTTTCTGGGAGCCATCTTAATTATCAAATATTGATGTGATAGTAGAGCTCAGAGGCTGACATTTACGTTGGATCTCCAAATGCAGGGAGGGGGGAGAGAGAGTTTCCCTTTTGAAAAATGAATGGCTCGGGGTGAGGGGGAAGAAGGAAAAAACAATGCAGGGATGGCTGTGGAGTTGTCTGAGGAGCACAGTTAATGCTTGATTAAATATTTAATTTAGCAGCAGCGTCACACTCTACTGTGAGCCATGAAATCTTGTTATGGAATTATAATATCTTAAAAAAGAAGAAGGGTGCTACCTAGTGACCTGGCTGGTGCTATGTTTAGTGCTGGCTCACTAATTCGAAAGAAACAAGCCCTGAGTGTTCTAAATTGAATATAAACAGTCTGTTTTGAGCCTGAATCAATAGAATTGGGTCAGATTCCTAGAGCAGGGTTATTGTGGGCTCTGTTAGAGAGGCAGCAAGTCCCCTGCTCGCATCTCTGTGCTGTCTGTGGCTGCCCCACACACAGTGGGGTAACTTGAATTCTCCTCATAGCCTCTTGCCCTCCTGTGCAGAAATCCAGGTGCTTTACTTGCACAGGGGGTGGCAAAATGCCTAAAAGCACGGTGGCTGCAGGAGAGCAGGGTTCTGTGTCAGCCTGGGGCACCCACGTGACGATGGTTTCCCTCTCCCGAGCAGCACATCGCGATCCCGAGGCCCGACCGACCGACGGAAGTGAGGACCTTCACGTTTTACCTTTCAAATATTGGCAAGGACAGCCCCCAGGGGAGCTTTGACTGCATCCAGCAGTATGTATCCAGGTGAGTGGTACCTCCAAAAAAAAAAAAAAAAACCCGGCCTTTTTTTTTTTTAACTTACCTCCCGTGGCTTCTTTTCCCTGACAAACCTGGACAAAGCTCGATACGTGCTCTTCATTTTTAGAGTCTTTCTCGTCTGTCTGAGCGTGGTTTTGGGAAGCATCTGAGTTCCCTCCTGAGCTCCCTGAGTTTTGGAAGCATTTGAGTTCCCTCTCAGCTCCTCTGCATCCCCCACTAATATTTAACTGGCACAACCCCCGTTGTCCCCCGGTGTCATTTGCGGTGCCGGGAGGATCTTTTCCATGGCTTGTTTTCTTTTTCTCAGCAATGGCAATATCCACCTGGATTGCCTTGGGAGCATACAGGACAAAATCACCGTGTGTGCTACTGATGATTCCTACCAGAAGGCGAGGCAGAGCATGGCACAGGCCGAGGAGGAGACGCGCAGCCGGAGCGCCATCGTCATCAAACCCGGGGGGAGATACGTAGGTAAGCCCCCCTCTCCATTCTGGGGGCTCTTCTCCAGGTTCTGGAGCCGTTGCTGACGTTGTTTGCTTGCCCATGGCAGTCTCTGGTGGTTCCTTAGGGGTGTCTGGTTTAGGGTGTTGCTCTCCTTGTGTTGTGTCGCCTTCACGGTTCCACCATCGCCTCAGGGCTCTGCCCAGAGCAACTGTGGCTTCCCTGTCCCTGGAAGTGTCCCAGACCAGGTTGGATGGGACTCAGAGCTACCTGGTCTTGGTGGAAGGTGTCCCTGCCCGTGGCAGGGGGTGGAACTGGGTGATCTTTAAGGTCCCTTTCCAACCAAACCACCGTGGGACTCCGCGCGCGTGTGTGCAGTGACATCCCTGCCTGGCTGCAGGTCACGTCTGTCACGCTGGGAGCACCCTGCTGACCCATCACAGTGTCTGTGCCCATGGCCAGCTCAGCTAAAACGTGCCACCGGCGTGTCACAGCTGCTGTGCGTGTGCCCACTCCAGAGCAGAACGTGCCACGGGTCGTGTTAATGAACAGAGAGACCACAGCAGTGCTGCAGCCTGAACAGACCCCATCTCGCTGTGACAGCAGGAGGAAAACCTTAGGAGAGGAAGTAAAACCGTGGCAAATATCACAAGGAGCCTGCAGAGACCCAGCTTTTAGGCTGCTTAACCTCAGATCACAAACTTAGGGCACAAACACGAAGCAGAAAGCAGAGTTGGGTTATTTTTTTCTCTCTGAGGCAGCTGTTTTTCCTGCAACCCATGTGATCTGTAGCCAGTCTCTGCTCAGAGGATCTGTGATGAGAAGGGTGAAGTTGCAAAATGTAGAACTGACCCTGAGTCACTGGCAGAGTGCTCAAAGGCTGAGAAACGAGATAATAATCAGGAAGGAAATGCATTGATTTCCTGTAGACTAGAAGATTATTTTGTTTAGCTCCTCTTTGAGAACATTACAGTAAGTGCATGAAGTTAAGGCTCGTGAGGGAGAAGCTTCTCAAAAGCAAATTGCTTCCCGGGGAGCCGGAGCAGAACTTCTCTGATTTAAAAATACCCCCGCTAAAACCTTTTACTGCCCTGAAAATGGAGCTGTGTAGAAGCAGTGGCCGCTCCTAGATAAGATGTCAGCGTTGAAGACAGGAGGGGGGAGCACTGGTCCAAGAAGGAAGAGCCTGGAAAGGACAGTCCTGGTGTGGGATACGCACATTCCCGGTGTGCCAGCACCATCAGCTGATTCCCATTCCCGGCAGGCCGGGCTGGAGGGACAGCACTGGCTCTCACATTTCCATGAGAACACGGAGCTCAGCACTTCAGCGGCAGTGGAGTCATTCCAGGCAGCTCAGATGTGGAAAAATTTGTAGGAAATGTTGAAATTGGAGAGCGGCGAGAGCTCACAGATGTGAACTGGCACTTGGATAAATCCATGTGTAAATAGATGCCTGCAGGTAAAGCTGCAGGGGATGTGTGTGCTTAACATCCACACTAAATGTGTGTGTGCATCCCTGTCCATGCACCTGCATAAATATTTTAAGATCCTTTGTGTTCTGGCTTAACTCAGTTGTTTGGTTTTGTTTTTTTTGTTTTTTTTTTTTTTTCTTTTCCTATCACTGCACATTTTGGCTGCAGCCTCAAGTGGAAACCTCCCAATGTGTGTTTTTACTGTTCGTGACCTGGCAAACAGTTAAGGGAGCTCTAGAAAGCTGACGAATCTCCTCTCGTCCCAGTTGCTGGAAACAGGAAAAAAAAACCAGTCGACCTCTGGATTTGGGGGGGATGTTCTAAACTGCAGGAATCGTTGCTGTTCTGCCTCTCTCACCTTAGCTCAGCCCTGACGGGAGGTTGGTTTGCTCAGAGCAACCCGTGGTGGTGCGTGATTAAAAAAAAAAAAAGAGCCAGGAAATGGGGCCTGGGTTACACAACCCGAGCTCAGCCAAACAAACAGCGCAGACAATCCCCAGTATCTTGAGATGACTCAGTTGGGAACGTGGCTTCCTAGCAGTGCAGAAGTGCCATCCTGGAATAAAGCTCCGAGAGAGACACTGGCAGGAAACGCCGGGTGTTGTTTGTCCTGGCGAAGGTCGCTTTCCCTCCAGCCCAAGGGATTATTGGTTGGGCCTCCACGGCCTTCAGACCTTGGAACCTGCCCGTTTTCTTCCCAGATTTTGCTTGGTTTGGTGGCAGGGAGCTGGCTGTGGGACCTGCTTCTGTGTTCAGAAGAGCCCAGTTCTTCGATTTGGGGCTGCTGTGAGGGTCTGTTTGTCGGTGGGAGTGGGAAAAACGAACTCTTGGATCGTGCTGTCGGCATCCAGGAGCCACCCTGAGGAGGCTGAGGTGCACTTTGGAGGCGGCTTTACGTTCTCAGTTCTCTGAAAACCCAACTGGAGGGTTGAAGCAGCTCTTAGCCCAGGGCAGAAGGGGTTATTCTGTGAGCACAGACAGCACCCTGATGAATAGGCTGATGACCCAGTGTCAGCCCCATTCATGGGGCCGTGTTTGGAGGGGGAAGGGAGGTGGACCCAGCCCCATAAAGTTCCTATTGTTCTAAAAGCAGAAACATCTGCTGGAGGAGCGTTTTTGCTGAGCTCAGCAGCGGGGAGCCGCTCGTTGACCAGTTCTGGTCTTTCCACTCCCGTATTTCCACTCTTCTACATAATAATGCAGAATTTTCTTCTCATAGGGGAGGAGGGGGGGTGAAAAAAAATAGTTAGATTAACCGTGGGGATACGTGCACTTGGGATAAATGAAAAGCTGGCAAACAAAGGGAGCTTTATGTGAGCTGGTGGCCAATAACACTCAGGTTTCCAGAGCTTGGTGTTGCTGTTTACTTGTTAAACTCCTGGGATGCTCGTTCCGTGTCGGAGCAGAGGGGGTTGTGCTGGTTGTGTTTTGTCCTTCCTTGTCATCTCGTGGCACCTTTCAGAGGGCCTGCTGACCTCCTTTTATACCTTGTTGACAGCCCACTGGCCTTTTGCAAGGGTGGCTGCTGCAGTTCACTATTCTCATCTCATTTTAGGCAAAAAGGTTCAGGTGCGTAAACCTGCACCAGGAGCTTCCGATGCTGTTCCCTCCAGGAAGCGCCCAACGCCAGTCAACCTTGCCAGTGCAATAAAGAGAGGCAATAGTGCCATTTCTCAGAGACCCTTCAAAGATAGGGTTGTGCACTTACTGGCACTAAAGCCTTATAAGAAACCTGAACTTATTCTCAGATTGCAGAAGGATGGACTTTCTCAGCAGGACAAGGATTTGCTGGATAACCTTCTGCAACAGGTTTGTACTCTTTTGACGGAGGCAACGATTTTTAGGTAAAGGGAAATGTCTTCTCAGAACCCCTCCCGTGTCAGTCTTAACCTGTTATCTCCAAACTGCAGCTGAGTGTGTCTCCAAAGGCCGTGGGTGACACAGTTCCCAGCTCAGGGGTGCTGTTGCAGAGATAGCAGGGTTAGGGGGGTTTGCAACCAAGCTGGATGATTTTTGGCTCACCAGATCAGTCCTGTCAGAGGAACACTTCTGCTTGGTCACGGGGAGGATTGTCTGACAGAGGATCTACAACTTCCTTGATTTGTTATAACCTGTCAATGTCTGTATTTTTATCCTCGTGGACGTAAAGGGAACAACCCTCTGTGTTGGTACGTGGTTTTTTTCTACGTGAAGGAAAAGATGTCCCCTCTCTTTTTTTTTTTTTTTTTTTTTTATTGCTCTGAGCCTTTCCTGCTTGGAAGTGCCACTGGTCAGGTGTGAAGATCATGCAGCTTCTTGCCAAGCACATTATTTGTATGTCAAGTGTGAAAGCTGTCTCCAAGCTGAATCAGTTCCTAACACTTGGGAGTCACGTTGAAGGTGCCATTTTAGGCCTTGCAGTAAATCCCTTTATTGCTTTCTTAAACGCATCATGGCTATTTATTTAAGTGCTGCAGCTGCCCTCTTCTGTATTGGAATATATCCTGGAAAATATTCTGATGTTTGTTCGGTTTTTTTTTTTTTCATTCTGCTCCTTTCCAGAGCTGAAAATACCCTGAGACAGGACTCAGTTTGCCCCCAGGGCACAGGGCAGGTCCCATTAAACCCGGGCAGTTTCCAGCTGGCACAACTCACTCCTTCCTTTAAGACGTTTAATCCTGGAACCCTTAATTTTATTTTTTTTATTTTTTTTTCTAGCAGCGCCGGGATTCTTTTGGAGCACCTTTTGAGTTGCTATAAATAGGTTTTTCAGACTAGAAACTCTCTTCCTGAGGATCCCTCTGGACCTGATGCTCCCCCGGAGCCCCGGCGGGGGAAGCGGCGCGTGCGGCCGCGGGGCCCCGGATCGCCCTAAATGCTGATTTGGCTGGAAACCCGTGTGCTGCTCGTAAAAGTTAATCCCCCTCAGCCCTCCCAGGGCTCCCTCCCATCCACCAGCAGACACCAGATAAGCTAAAAATTACAGGCTGTGTTAAAGCTCCACACGTCTAAATCCATCGAGGTGTGGGTTTCGTTGGGCCTCTTGCATCTCTCGCAGGACTCCGTGTTCCTGACGGCCTTTTTGCCTCGTTTTGCAAGGTTTCTATTTTTGGGAGGGCCGGGGTGGAGCTTCCAGAGTCCCACACAAGAGCAAAAACAAGGAGGTAGCAGCAGCTCTCGGGCTCCGTGGAGAGAAGGAAAATCCCCGAGTTGTTCCTTCCCGGGCTCCAGAAACAGGCAGGAGAACCGGGAGAAATTCTGGGAGGCTTCTTGGAAAAGGAACCCCGGCTTTGCTTTTGTCTCTCGGGTGTGTTTACGGGGACACCTCGGTGTAAAAACACGGCTCAAATTCTTCTTGTATTTTGGCTCAGGATTTTGGAAGGCTGACAGGAACTGAAAGGAAAAACAAAAGTGTTGGTCGTGTAAACTGATAACTGGGCTTTCTATTTTTCTCTTATCAGGAGAGTCTGCTGTGTTACTTGTGCAGCTTTTTTTTTTGCTTTGAACTGCCTAGATTTTTAATATTTTTTTTCACATTTGGTCGTAGCCTCCCTGAAGCAAAAGCAGAGGAATCAGCAGCACCTTCAGTTCGTTCGAGACTTTCCACTCCTTCTCTTGTTTTTGAGGCATTTTACTGCTGTGTGGATAATAGGAATCCCTAAGCACAGCCATCTCCTGAACAGAGGGAGCCCTGGAGAACAGTAATCCCAGAGCAGATGCACAGGGACTCCATGGACTGAATAAAAACATCTCCCAGTTTCAGTCCCTCAAGCTCAGGGGCTCAGGCAGGGAATTTTGGGATGCAACTGCTGGCTTGGCCAGTGGATCAGCCTGGCTGTGGCAGAGCCTTTGGCACCTGGGCCTCTGTGTCCCTCCTCAAACACACATTTAAGGCTCTATTTTCTTCTTAAACTTGCAGTGCTCTGCAAGCACAGGTTTTCCTAGAGAAGCTGTGGCTGCCCCATCCCTGGGAGTGTCCAAGGCCAGGTTGGAGCAACCTGGGCTAGTGGAAGGTGTCCCTGCCCATGGAATGAGATGAGCTTTAAGTTCCTTTCCAACCCAAACCATTCCATGACTCTGTGAATCACCTGAGAGAGGTTCACTACCAGTTGAGGCCTGATTTGGGCTCTTTGCCTTGTTCCAACGCTGGGTTTTTCACGTGTGGAACCAGCAGCAGCGAGAAGCTGAATTTTCAGTCGAGCTGTGGAAAGACTGATCCGAGTGGGATAACTCTGAACCAGTTGTTTCCATCCTAACCCAACCCTGCCTGTTCCAGCAGTGTTTCCTACCCAGGCAGGGCTTTGTGGGGGAAACTCCACGGGGTGGAACTGGATAAAATGTCAGGCAGCGCGTGCTGAGCTCCCCGCGGTGCCCAGGCTGCAAATCACAGGTTCTGCTCTTGCCCTGAAGTACCCTTGGAAAAGTTCTCTGTGCAATCCACTGGATCTGCATTCTCCTCTCTGCTCCCCGAGAAAGCAGCTCTCTGTCACCTCTTTTCCTGGCTCATTCAGCGAGGAAATATCTCCTGGCAATTGTTAACTAAATTATTGCCACGAGAGTTCCTCTCTCAGCCACGAACTGCCCTGTTTTGGCTGTGGCACAGGTGTGATAAGAGAACTGCCTGTTCCCATTAGGGTTTATTTCCAGGTGTTCCCATAAACTGCTGTTGTGCTGGTCCAGGCTGCCCAAGCTGAATAATCTTTTTAGATATGACTTATTTCCCCACTAAACTGGATGTGCTTTAGGAACTCGCTATGAATTATTGCAGTGACAAGGCAGAAGGAAAAGGCACAGTTTGATTAAATAATCTTAATGATTAGGAAGTGAAATATTGAAGTCCTTGTTCTCTGACAGTGCTAACTGCTAAGTCTACTCAGATTTTGCCTTTGTCTTAGCTCTTGTTTGTTAGAATAAGTGAGAAAATTAAACCCTAATGATGTTTTTACGGGTTACTTCCATTTCAGGTGGCAAATTTGAGTGCCAAGGACAGCACTTTCACACTGAAGGACTGTGTGTACAAAGAAGTGCAGAAGGACTGGCCTGGCTACTCAGAAGGAGACCAGCAGTTGCTGAAGAGGATCCTGGTTAGGTAATTATCCCATGTTCTCCCTAATTTCACCTGGAGCTTGGAAATCAGGGTAACCGAGGGCTGAAAGTTGAGTGTTTGACTCGTTTTAACATCAGGCAGATGGAGGAGTTGACCAAACTGGAATATCCAAGTGGATCCACTCTTCAGGTGGTCCTGGGTTGCCTTTAAACCACTCTGCTGAAAGCTTGGGGAAAACCTGGATAGGGAGCAGAGCTGGCAGAGGGAAGTTCCAGTGGATTAAACGTGTCCAGCCCAACTCTCCACTGAAAGTCTCCTTCCCTTTGCCCACATCTCCTTGCACGTGTCTTCCCGTGTTTTAAAGGCAAGGAGAAGATGTTACCAGGCAGCCACATCCCTGGGGTTCAGATCTGACTGGAAGAAGGGATGCATGGAAAAGCAGAGGCAGTTCCATAGGGATAAATCCCCTAAAACACGTTCTGGGTGTCCTGCTGCTGATCCTCTGTGTCCAAGGGATACCTGTTCCCCTGTTCCTCCCTGAAAACAGCCCTTAACACACTCACTTGATCCTTGATTGCTAAAGATATTTTTCCTCTACAGATATTTTTTCCTTCCAAGCTTGGAAGGGCAGCAGGGAAAGAGCCCAAATCTCCCGGGTTTCTCCAGGAGAATTCTTCTCTTGAGTGTTTATATTTCCCTCTCCGGGTTTTCAGTGCCTTTGTAATGCAGACAGAGCTTTTACTTGTGCCTTCTTTTATTGCACTTTTGGTTGGGGTGAAGCAGAGCAGCTCCCATGATTTAAAAGCACAGTGGACTTGGAGATGGGACTTTGCTAAACCAGCAACAGAAAGTTCCACTCCGAGTGCTTTTGGTGTGCTGAAGTAAAATCAAGCTCCTTTAAGTGGCCTTGATGTTAAATTATAATTAAAAGGAGAGCTATAACTGCCATGCAATCTTTATGGCTTTCCAAAAAAACCAAGCGAATTTCTCCCCATAGAAAGCAACCTTTGCTGCTTTATTTTTTTTTTCTCCTCTCGAATGGTGGCGTTCAGTTAGGAGGAGGTCTAAAAATAGACCTTGGAAAGGATGTATTCAACTGTACAAACAAAGCCCCGCTCAGCCCATGCAGGTAATGAAGCTCCAAAATGGAAAAAAAACATGTGGGGTTTGAAGACAGGAGAAAAACAGCCACGAAAAGGGCACAGGCAGCGGCAGACGTTGGATTTACGTCGCCGGCGTTGCCTGGAGCCAACCAATTGTTCCGTGTCCTCCTGGTTTTCAGGGCCAGTGGCCACTGGACGGTTCAGCAGCTGCAATAATTGGAACATCTGCAAATGTTGGAGCTGTGACCGACCCTGCTCGTTGAGTTCTTCCTCCTGTTTTCGTGTTTTCCACCCTCCCGCGGGTGTAAAACGGGACCCTGAGTGACCTGGGCTGGTGGGAGGTGTCCCTGCCCACGGCAGGGGGTGGCACTGGATGGTCCTTTTCCCACTGGATGGTCCTTTTCCCACTGGATGGTCCTTTTCCCACTGGATGGTCCTTTTCCCACTGGATGGTTCTTTTCCCACTGGATGGTTCTTTTCCCACTGGATGGGCCTTAAGGTCCTTCCAACCCAACCCATTCCAGGATTCCATGGAACCTTCAGCTGTTACAGAGATCCTGAAAACTGAACCCATTTGTCTTCCCTTCCCTTCTTAAATCCACAATTAACAATTAGGAGACACGACCAGGTTGCTCAGGCTGATGACCCAGCCCCCCAAAAAGCCACTTTCCCCGGGGTGTTGGTGCAATGTCACCGTCCCTTTCCCCTTTTCACAATCCCCAAGTACTTTCCTTGAGCTGCTGAGTTTGTTCTAAATAAAATTAAACAAAGCCGGGCTGGCTGTGACTAAATTATGTCCAAATATTGCTGCAACACAGCCCAAGGTTCAAGCTCAGGTTAAAAGCAAAATCTTGTCAAGTCATGGGCGTTATCTCTGAAATAATCTTCCTGATGTTTAAAAAATATGGGCTTTAATGCTGACTGTGGTTTTCTCGTGGAAGAATTTAGACCTGGGTTATTTGGGCTCCACAGCTGGTGACAAACTGACTGCAGAGCTACTTTATTAAAGACCTTTAACCCCGAATTCTTCCTTTTTTTTTTATTTTTTTTCAGTTTGTCAGCTACAACTTGATGCAACAGTAGTTTTTTTTTCTGAGTGATTGGTACAGGGACAGTCTGGGCAAAGCTGGTGGGCTGGGAAAGCACTCCAAGATCTGGGGAGGAGCAGAGACCTGGCCTGAAGGGGAATTAAAGGCACTTAAATGATAATAATTGTAATTTTTTTTTTTGCTACAAGAGGTTTCTATTATTTGTCAAACGCCACAGATACAGCCCAGGGTAGCTTTGTTTTGCATGATGCAACTTAAAAGTGTTATTGTGAAGCCCTAAATGTAAATCCTAGTGGACCAATAATACCTCAGCAGTTCCTGTTGTAATCCTGTTTTTCCTGGACCCAGAGGGGCTCGCTGCTGAAAGGACTGCTGTTCCCACAAAATGTTGTTTTAATGATGCTGATGAGTGGGAGAACTTATTCCTTAACATCTGACCTTGAGTTTCAGCCCCTCTTCACTGAGCTTTGCTTTCTGAGTTGTCTCCTGAAGTCAGTTTTAACTGGGTAAAGCAAAAACTCAGCAGAAATTTGTTCAATTAATGTCTTACTGAGCTGTATTTCAGTCAGAAGAACGATCTATTATATCCTTTACACTTCAAAATTCAATGCCAGTTTTACTCATCTCCACATGGATCGTGTTTCTGAGGCCGTCATTAATTTGTTGTCATTCTTACATCACGAGTTCAAGAGGAAAGAGGTAAAAAATGCTGGAAAATCAGTTCCATCCTCAGCAGGGAATCCTCTCCTGTGTCTGAGAGCTCAGCCTTGCCTCCTCCCTCCCTGGCAGTGCTGGTCCCTCCATTCCCAGAGAATCATCAAACTGAATGGGAAAGCAGGAAGGAGATAAGGAATTACCACTTGTCACTGATGTTTTCCTGCAGTGGTTTCTCCTCCCTGGATTTTGTCAGGGATCAAAGCTGGCAGTGCCTGAACGAGCTGCTTCCGTGGCATCTCATCCCGAGCCCAAAAAAAGGCTCTTTGCTCCATGGGAAGATGGGAAATTCCCCTTCTTGCCTTGCCAAGGCCCAGGATCTGACCATCCCCAACCTCCTGTTTTCCAGGAAGCTCTGCCAGCCCCAGAACAGCAGCGGTTTTCAAGGAGAAGCACCTTCCCTGAGCCCTCCAAAGGACACGGTGAACTCCAGCTCTCCCCCTCAGGTGGGTGATCCCAAGGTGATCCCTGGGATCCATCTCCTCCTCCTGATGGATTTGCCTGCTGGAGGTGTGTCCAGGCAGAGCTGTTGCCTGTCTGCACCCCATAATCACCTGCTGGTGGGTCGGGAGGTCGTTGGGGTTTTATTTCTGTTTTATTAAGTTCCAGCCTGATCCTGGGTTCCCTCAGCATCTGTTTCTCCTCTGGCCGTGGGGGGAGAATCCCTCCCAGCGTGTCTCAGGTTCAGTTTTTAGGGCTGAATTCTTTTCCCCAGTGCCCACATCCCTCCTGGAGTTCCTGGGAGGGCGAGCTCGTGTTTTCCTCGTTACTAATAACTGAGTGGAACGAAGCCTTTAATAAGCAGCTCCCAAACACACTCCAGAGTTATTAAAACCCTTGACCTTCTGCGGCCTAATGGCCCTGACAGATCCAGGAGGGGCAGGCTGGGCTGCTCTGAGATGGCAGCTGTGAAAAGAACATTTTGCCTGTTTTTTCCATGAGAAGAAGAAGAAACACCCCCCCCTCTGAAAGAAAGGAGCTGTGCTTGGTGTGTGTGTGTCAGGCAGAGTCTGTCCCCACTTTTCCCAGGATCCTCTCAGCACAGGCGTTTCTCACATTGTGAAATGTCTCCTTCCCTTCTCTCTCCACTTGTGGGTCAGCCCAGACAAGTTGAGTATTTATTCTTCTCCTGCCAGTGGAATGTGTAATTCCTACTTGTCTGGACAGACGCACTGAGGATTAGTGGCAAAGAATATTAGCAGGTAAAGAAATTATGTGCTTTCTGGCAGTAAGAGGGAGGCAATTCTCTGTTGAGAACAAGGACTGTGTAACTCGTTTGCCAGGTAGCTAATTCCAAATCCTCTCCTGCTCTGCTGTGGGCATGTTCCTGGGGAATAAAGATCACCTTCAAGTTAGCTTGGAAACACACAGTGCTGTTAACAGGCTGGGCTTGTGTGTTTTTTGACTGATTCTGGAAAAAAAATAAGGTTGAAAAATCAATCTTGCTTCTGGCTGGCCCTGTTTTGGAAGACTCAGAGGCCTGTAGGGGATGGTTTGGGTCTCTGGAGTTTGAAACTTTTGGGGTGGTTGATTGGTTTGGATTTAGAAGAGGTGGTTGATTGGTTTGGATTTAGAAAAGGCTGGTGAAACAGGGGGAACCAGATGGGGGATTGAAATGTTTCCAGTAGTGATTCTGTTGTGTCAGACACCAAACCACAGCCAGCACTGTGAGCTGTCACTTTTTTTAATACTCTCTAGCTGTAGTTTCTGTTTAGAAAGGGATGGCTGCTAATGGGTGCAGTGCCAGCAGAGGACTGGGATTTGGTAGTCAGGAGTGCAGAACATTTTGGGAAAGTTCAGCTGTGGAGTGAGGATGTTAAAAAAAATAAGGATTGGCCTGGTAATTCTAAGGGAGCCTGGCCGAGCAGGGGTGGGATGCACATCCACCTCATAACCAGGGAGGTGAAGCTGGTGTCTGTTGGGTTGAGAGAAAGGGTGGTAAAATAGGGCAGTTTGGTGGTTTTTTAGTGATCTGCTCTGAGAGCTGCAGTCAGAGGTGGCCCCTCCTCTGCGAGATGGACACCCTGTGTTCTGGGAGGTGATGTTGCAAAGCCGGTTGGACGTGCTGGCCTTGCCCCTGGAGCTCAGTGGCAGAACCAGCAGCTCCCCTTCCTAATCACCTGGACAGGTGGGAAGGATCCCTGGCGTGGAGCAGAGTCCTGCAGACCCCTGAGTTAGCAAAGAGGAATAACAACCAGGGAGGGAAAGGAGTGAATTAGGGGCTCCTCGAGCCGTCGCCTCTGCGATGGAGCAACATTTCCATTTGCAAACACGTCACAGCCCTGCCTGAGACAGAAAGAAAATAGTGAATTATCCAAAAGAAATACCCAGAACTATCGCCTGTTTTCCTCTGGGCACTAAATAATCCCTGCTCAGAGTTCCTGGAGCCCTGGAGCTGCCAGGTGGGCACACACGGAGGGCTGGCCGGGGTGATTTTGGCTGGCACACACTGGGCTGAGCCCGACAGCCGTGGGTCTGGCTCTGGGTTCTGCTGCCTGATGGATGGCTTCTTCCATGGAGCAGCTTTTCCAGGCTGGAGAACTGCCTCCAGGGAGCTGTGGGCACGTGGAGCTGCTCCAGAGGCTGCCTGTGACCGTCCTGCTGAGGGGCACGGCCGGGAACAACTTCCCTCTCTGCACTTGTTCAAAAAAAAAAAAAAGGGATCACTGGGGTCACGTTGGCCCCTGTGACGTGGCTTTTGAAGTGCTGTAAACGTCCCCTTTCTTGCCTGAACTTCTGAGAACTGAGCAGTTGGCACTTCCTCAGCTCTTCCGGGCAGTGCCTGGCTCTCGAGAAGAGGAAGGAGTGGGTTGCAGGGATGAAGCTGGTGAGCACAGAGCTGGGAGGGAAGAAAATGCAGAACTGGTGAATCCCCCTCCCTGCCCCGCAGGTCTGAGCACGTTTTTTTTTTTCCTTGGCAGGGGATTTGGGGTGCTCTGGATGTTGTGCCATGACCAGGACAGGTGTTTTTATCATGGAATCCTGGGCTGGTTTGGGTTGGAAGGGACCTTAAAGCCCCTCCAGTGCCACCCCCTGCCATGGGCAGGGACACCTTCCACTAGCACAGATTGCTCCAAGCCCTGTCCAACCTGGCCTTGGACACTTCCAGGGATGTTTCCAGTCTCTGCTAATTGGCTGGGACAGGGGTTTGAATTCCAGAGGGCTGGATTTGAAACAGGCTGCAGTGAGAGCGGCCTGGGTGGCATGGCCTGTGTCTGGATAGAGTGGGAGATCAGTGATTCCTGACGGGATGGTGGGATCCTCTAAGCTCTCCCACCAAGCTGTAGGCTCCCGGAAGGCTGTCAGGAAGCAGCTTGGGATGGATCAGCTGCTTTTCCCGGGAATACACTCCCTTCTTCCCTGTCTTGCACCACCACCTAGTGGTGACCCTCCAGCCCTCGCCATCACCCGCTTTTTTTCCCCTGTTTCCCTCCTCAGAAACGATCCCAGCCTCTGGACTTCATCGACCCCCTGGCCAACAAAAAGCCCAGGATCTCGCATTTGGCTCACAGAACCCAACCCACCTTCAACGGGAAGCTGAGCTCCTCCAACGGGAAGGACACCCCCAACCCCCCCCCCGCCCTGCCGCCGGCGCTCCCGGAGTCGGGAAGCTCCTCCAGCTCCAACCTCCCGGTGCTGGAGCTGCCCCGGCCCCACGACCCCCTCTCGGATGTGAGCAACGACCTGGCTCACAACGGCAGAGACTGTGAGAGCAGCGAGGCCACGGACAGGCTGAGCCACCCCCCGCCCACAGACTGTCCCCAGACCAGCAAACACAACTGCGGCTCCTACGTCAAATCCAAGAAAAAATCCAAAAAGCACAAAGACAAGGAGAAGGAGAGGAAGGAGAAGAAGGGCGAGGAGAAGTGCAAAGAGGAGAAGCAGAACTGTGAAGTAATAAAAAACGCTGACTTAGGTAGTGTTCCCCAGGAGCAGGTCACAGGTAAGGACGGGCCGAGAGGTAATTTTGGTGTTGGCCGGGTGTGATCCCGCTCTGGATCCTTTGAGGACGGAGGGAGCACGTCCTGTCCGCTCCCAGACACCGCGGGGGACGAGATGCCGGCGCTGTCCTACCTCCAGATCACCAGAGGTGCTTCCTCCCCAGAGAGAGGACGGCAGGTTTTTCCTGTTTAACCTTTCGTGCTGTTCTGGAACTGCCTCAGAGCGTGTCATGTTTCTCTCCTGGTTCAATTAAAAGCCGGGATAATCCGTGGGGATGAAAGGCAGGGAGCCAGGGCTGGGAAGAGCAGCTCCTCGGGGGGGGGTTGTGGTGGCTTTGTTTGGGTTTTTTTTTAATGAAAAGTTACTCACAAAACCTTTTAATATTGGATACAAATGAAGTGATAGATAAATCTGGTGATAAATGCTGTCCAAGCAGTATCCAACCAGCTCTTCCAGCCTGGAAGCTCTTCCAGCCTGGAAGCTCTTCCAGCCTGGAAGCTCTTGTATCCTGCTAGGACTCTGAATTTATTTATTCAAGGACTGACACAAGAGTGAATCTCGTACAGAAAACATTTTCCCTAAACCACTGTTTCAAAGTCAGTTCTGTGAACCCTTAGAAGCCAGAGCAGAGAATATCTCTTGACCAATCCCATCCATTGCCTTTCCTGCTGCTTCCATGTTTTCTGCTGTTTGTCCCAGCTCCCCAGGGCGCTGGGACTTCCCCTGCAGCCTCTCTGGGAGTATCTTTTAAATTTCTTTTTGAATCCATCTCGTTTTCCTTTGCCCTGCTCCTGCTTTCCACGTTCCCCTTCGTGCCTGGTGCATGAAAACCATCCAATTTTGGCTCAGGAAAAGGACAGTATCTTGGAAATGGAAACTTAATTTGCTGGATTCCTGGAAAGGGAGCCATTCCCAGGGCCCTGGGGCTGAGCTGCTGTCAGCTCTCACCTTCCCCACAGCGTTTTTTAGCACCTACAGAAGCATTTTGGTGGCTCAGCAGTGATTTTAAGGACAGTCCATGGGTCTGATGGTTGTGTTGCACTGCAGGATCAGCTTTTTTAGATAATTCTTCTACTTTAACCTTCTCTGGTGTCAATCCCAGTTTTTTTCTGGGAGTGTTGGCTTTCTCCCATGTGGGTTTTCCTCCCTGGGTACCTCTGGGGTGGTTCTGGGTGGGCACACACAACTTTTCCTCTCTTCATTTTTTTGTCCCTGTTTCTTATAAATACCCAAATCCCCCGAATTCTGAAGTTGCTGAGCCTTCACCACCTTCTCTGCTTGGCCTCACAGCTTCATGACTGGGTGTCTGTTAATTAGTTGGGTTCTGTCCCTGCTGCTGTTTGGGAGGTAACGAATCCGAGCTGGATCGGGAGCGGTCACAAACAGGATGTGGTCAGTCCTGCTTGGATCCTGGACATCCAGCACTGGGAGCTTTTCCTTCTGTGCCTTTGTGCCTCGTCCTGCTCCTTCCCCAATTCCCCCCCTGGGGCTGAAGGGAAATGTTGGATGGAATCATGGAAAATTTGGGTCGGGAGGGACCTCAAAGCTCATCTCATCCCAACCCTGCCATGGGCAGGGACACCCTCCACTAGGAGTGGAAGTTTCTCCTGGGAAGTTTCTTCCAGAGGGACCTCTGGGGTCCTCTCAGCGTCAGTAGGTGGCACTCACAGGCAGAAGAAACCTCCTTGTCTCCCTTTCTCCTCCACGATCCTTGAACCTTCCTTAGCCCACATCCTGCCTCTTCCTCACTGTGGGCAGGGAAGGAGGGAAAACCAGGATTTATCTGCAGTGGGAATTTGAGACTGGGGTGGTTTTATAAACCCTGGGTTGGTGCCATTCTCTAGTTCTGCCCAGGAAAGCCTTTCTGTAGAAATTCGGGGGGGAAAAAACAGTTTTTAAAAAGATCTGATTGGGTTGTTGCTGACTCTGATGAGGACTTGGGAGTATGACACACAATTTGTGAGAAATATCCCTTTTCAAACCCGGGTCCACTTGCTTTCTCCCTCCAAATTTACCCTGCAGTGCTTGGCTTACCCTGAGGATGGGTCTGGTTTAGGCTCCCTCCGAATCCTGTTCCTCCTGAAATCTTTGCTCCCCTCCCTGAAGCTCCTGAACATCCTTAGCTGAGCCCTTATCGATGCTGAACCCTCTTCCTGGAGCAGGGAGCACTTGGATTTGTGTGAGGAGGGAGCTGCATTCCCTGTAAACCTCTGTGTGGTGCCCTGCAGGGCTCTGGATTTGCCAGCATCAGGAATCTGCACCTGGAATATTCCTCTGGGGAATCTGTGAAGTGTAGGAGCAGGAGAAAAGAAGGTTCACCTTGCTCAGCTCTGTTCTCTGGGCTCAGAACGTGTTTTTCCCATTCCCAGTGGTGCTATCAGTGTTATCCCACTCCAGGCAATGTTTATACACCAATTAAATTCAGATTTTTTTTTCGGGCTGGCTGATGTTGGGGTTGTTTTGCTGACAGACAAATAGTAGAGAAGCCTTGAACTCTCAACCACCTTGTTGTGGCTCTTGTGTCTCTGTCGGTTCCAAGCAAAACAGAAATCCTTTAGAATTCCATAAACTGGATGTTGCAGGCGAGTTCATGAGGTTTTGAAGTTGAATTGCAAAGAGCTTTGAAGTTTTCAGGACATCTGTAAACAAGCCTTTATTTTTTCAGGTTTAAATGGAACATGCAATAATTCTAGTGTACCAACATCAACTTCAGAAATGCCAGATTATTTATTGTAAGTATTTTTTGATGGGTTGCTTCGTCACTTTGGGATCGTGTTTCAAGCTAAAAAAAAAAAATCACAGTGCACTGGGGGTTTTTGTTGGACTTTTATGTTATTTGATAGAACTTTGTAAGGTGGGTTTAAAAAAAAAAAAAAAAGAGTGAATCCAGCTTTGCAGAGTTCCTGAGACTTAACTTGGCATCAAATCAGTTTTTTACCTCCCTGTGGAGTGTTCAGGTTTATCTCCTATAAACTGACTGTTCAAGTAGTTCAGGAAACATTTTATACCTTGGAGGGGTTGGAAAGGATTAAACATCTCCATGTTACAGCTGGAAACTCGGAGAGGAAATAATCTGCTTTAATGTTGTGGAAGACAAGGCGAGGAAGGATTTGGGGAGGTTTGCTAATTCTTCCCCTCTCCAGAGCCAAGATCATCAGCATAAAGCAGTGAAATATTCTTTCAGGGGAGGTTCTAACCCCTGGGGTTGGGATGTGAGTTGTTTGACTCTTTAATGAGATCCCCTCGAGGTTCATGAAACAACCCACTCCAAAAAAAAACCAAAAACCCCGTGCACAAAGCCCAGGATCTGCATAACCCCCAAAACCTGTTCCAGGCAAAGCTCTGGGATGGGGAGGAAGTGTAGCTGGGGGGGATGTTCCCTGTGCATGTCACAGCCCGGGGTTTGATTCCATCAGAGCTGGGATCACTGGGAGGGAAGGGATGGAGGAGGAAGTCCTGGAGCTGGCTGGAGGAGATACAGAGTTCTTGTGTGGTTTTCTGGGCTGTGTGAACCCCAAACAGCCCCTTCAAGGTGACACTTTTAGGGCCATTCAGAGGAATTTGGGTGGCTGGGGGGTGGTTTCTTTCCCAGATGTGCTGATCCCTCCTACAAAGGGGTATTACAGCTCCTTAGTCCCTCTCCAGAGCATCAGTGGGAGGTTTCTGAGCTCTCTGCTCTCACCTTCTGGTGGGATCCAACTGTTTTGATGGTCAGATCCTTAAATTACAGGAGCTGTGGCACATTTTAAGAGCTGTTTTAATCGTGAAGGTGAATGTTTTGTGCTGGTAGAGGACTTACCTCCTGTCCTGTGTTGATGCTTCTTTATCCCAACCCGCAGCGAGGAGTCAGTTCTTGAAGGCTAAAGCACTTAAAAAGTGCTTAAAAGGTTAAAAGAGTGAAATCTCCCCCTTAATTTGAGGCCTAAATTGCCTTTTACCTGCTCAAGCACCGAGCTGGGGCTGCTGCAGCCAAGTCAGGGAGGCAAATTACAGCCATCCCCTCCCAAAAATTGAGTTTTTACCTTCAGAGAGGGCTGTAAATGTCAGGTTTAATGGCTTTTTTTGTTGAGCTGAATCACTTCCGAAGGGCCCCAGAGGCACATCTGCTCACCGTGAGCAACCTTGGGTGTCTCCAGAAGGTGCTGGAAACGAAGTCCAGCTCCTCACCGTGGCTTCTCCTCGTGCTCTTGCCACATAATCACCCCTGTGAGCGTTTTGCAACGATGGCTCAATGCTTTTTGTGTTCCTTTAAAGACTCAGCACTGGAAGCATCGTATTCCTGCTGTTCCAGTGCCTGGCACAGAGGCAGAACTCCATGTTCTGCGGGACAGCAGGAGTTAGAAAAGCTGTAGCAGCACTATCTGAGTGTCTTCCTCCACCCACAGCTGCTCCCAGGCTGTTGTGTACCTGTGTATCCCACACTTATCTGGCAGAGATAGGAAGTTTTGGGAGCAAAACAGGGGTTTTGTTTTACAGGGAGGTCAAGGCAATAATCCTGACAGTTGCCTCCCAACAGTTGCTACTGTGGTGCAAAATCAGGATGAGAGGAAACAGCCTCGGGGTTGCACCAGGGGAGGTTTAGATTGGCTGTGAGGGAAAATTCCTTTGCTGGAAGGTGGTCGGGCACTGGCACAGGGAATCACCATCCCCAGGGGAGTTCAGACATGTGGATGTGGCACTTGGGAACGTGGGTTAGTGGTGGCCTTGGCAGTGCCGGGGGAGTGGTTGGGTTTGAGCTCGGAGGGCTTTTCCAACCTTAATCCCAGAATCCCAGAACCTGGTTGGGGTGGGAAGGGACCTTAAAGTGGATCCAGGGACACCTTCCCCTATCCCAGGTCACTCCAAGCACCATCCGGGCTGACCTGGAGCACATCCAGGGACGGGGCAGCCGCAGCTTCTCTGGGAAAACCATTCCGGTGCCTCCCCACCCTCGCAGCCAACGATTCCTTCCCGACATCCCATCAAAACGATTCCACAATTCCAAATCACACACAACTCGTTTTCCAATCAACCAAGAGGGACCTCCCCCTAACCCCGTCCCCCCAAACCCCTTTTTCCTGCAGAAAATACGCGGCCATTTCCTCCTCGGAGCAGCGTCAGAGCTACAAGAACGACTTCAACGCGGAGTACAGCGAGTACAGGGACTTGCACGCCCGGATAGAGCGGATAACCCGGCGCTTCACGCAGCTGGACGCCAAGCTCAAGCAGCTTTTGCAGGGCTCTGAAGAATATAAGGTACAAAGAGGCAGGATGCACATTAAAACACGTTAAATACACGTTAAATATATGTTAAATACACGTTAAAAGCCCCTTTTTTGGGGCGGGGCGGTGCCGGAATTCCGCCCGGAGCCGGTGGGGAACGTGCGCGCCGCCGACAGCTTTGGGGGCTGCCCTTCTCCCGGCTCTGCGCTGCTCCCTTTTCAGGCTGGAGCCACATCATGGGACTTGTTGACAAGGAAAGGCCTCAGTGAGACAATTGGCGTCCTCAGCCAAAAGCTGCTGGAAGCTATTAGTGTATCCCAGCCAGAAAAACTCATATTTGCACATATGGGAGCGTATCGGGGCTGCAAGGGGAGTTAGCACGGGGTCATCTGCTCCTCTGGAATCTTTGATCTTCCCAAGGCACCGTTATTGGACTTGTCAGGGTGATTTTTAAAGAGTTTTAGCTATTCATTAGCTTGAAAAAGTAAGCCTGGTTGAGGGTAATAAACAGATTTTTACAGAGCACCTATTGTGCTGAAGCTCCCTCAGACATCCCTCCCCTCCCTCCTTGCAAAATTCGGGGATCCCTCGCTGGATTTTTAATATCTTGGGGGGGAAAAAAAATCAGCTGGAGCTTTGGAAATGTCAGTTATCCCAGAACTGAGGTGCCTGTTACAGGTAGTTCTCACAGCTGGGGAGTGGGGCCTGATCCTCCCAGTGCCTCTGGAGTCAGCTCCAGTATATTCATGGAATCAGAGACTGGTTGTAGCCACCAGGGAAGTCGTGGAGGGAGCAGATCCCGGTTGGAATTTGGAGGAATCGTGTACGTTGAGCCATCAGGAAATATTTCCTGCTGCAGGAG
>NW_016690608.1:67761-71668 GCF_001604755.1 Lepidothrix coronata
CTGGTCCCCAGACCCAGCCCTGGTCAGGAGAGGGGGACCAGCACCCCAGAAACCCTCCCCAGGGCATTCCCAGTGGGAATCTCGGGGAATGCTTTGCTCCCATCCCTCCCCAAATCACACCTGGAGCTCAGGGGGGGGTGTGTTGGCGTTGCCTCCAGTGCTTCTGCTGGTCGGGGAGAGCTGGGAAACACCCGGGAATTCCAAAGGCAAGGAGCTTTTCTCTGGAAAACTTCTGTCCTCCTGCTCCGGGGGGGGGTCTCACCCCGAGTTTCCGGAGTGGGGAGGGTCCCAGCTGGGAATTCCTGCTCCCAGGTGGAGCCGTGGGGATCTGGGAGAGGGGCCTTCAGGAGGGCCGGGGATGCCGCAGCCCCCGGAGCTGCCGTGACGCCGGCGGGGCCGGACCTTCCGAATTCCGTGTTTTTGGGGGGAAAGGCTGAATTTCCCAGTGCTGGGGCTCGGTGGGGGCTTCGTCCTGGCTGTGGAGGAGCAAAGAAACTCGGGATGGCTGAAGAGGCAGCAGCTACAGACCCAGGATGAGTAAATTCTTCCGTGGAAAACACTTCTCCTGATCCTTAATTTCCAAAGGGGTTGTTTTTGTTTTGTTTTGTTTTTTTGGGGGGGGTTTTTTGTTGCTCATGGGGGGGGATAGAGATGGATCTCAATCTTTATACATCTGCTATAAGATATTTTTGCAAACAGAGTTGTATACAAAGATGTATTGTGTACATTTACATGTATATTCTGGAACTTCTAAGAAATTTGAATATTAAAAAAAACCCTGAAAATATTTAATGAATATCCAAACTGTGAGACCCAATTAGCATCCACCAACTTCCTGCTTCACTTTTCTTTTGGACTGTGTTAAAAGAATTGTAGTCGAATCTGCCTTTTTATTTTTATTTTATTTTATTTTATTTTTTCCTTTTTAGAGATGACGAAGTTTAGGCAAAACTTTGTGCTTTTTGGGTTAATAGAAACCAGTTCTAGGTGATTAAGTATGATCTTAACTTATTGATACTGTGTTTTACTTTGTAATATTGTACTGTGGATAAAAACTATATTGAGCCATGGAGTTGGAGTTTACAATAAAGAGCTTTTCACTTTGCCAAAATGTTACAATTTCAAGGCAGCATAGTCTTCAGCTTTCCTAATCTTTTTTTTTTTTTTTTTCTTAAGAGCTAGTGTCCTTTTTTTTTTTTTTTTTTGTACACTAAAAAAGCTGAATGCTGATTTTGCAACATATAATAAATTCACTGTATTGGAAAACAAGCAGACAATAAGGTTGTGGATTTCTTTTCAGTGCTTCTCCCTGCAAGGAAACTCAAAAAAGGGAAAGGTGATAAATGGCTGGCGTGGAGTTTTGGAAGCAGGAAACGGGAAGGAACCGGGTCACTTGAGTGAGTTGGAAGTGTCAGAGCAGGGAGTAGGTAAGAAAGAGGAGAGGGAAGAGGTGCTTGGAGGGGGCCAACTCCTTGGAACGCTGCCCTGCTCCGGTGGGATCGGCCTCCAGCCCTGCCAGGAGCTGGGGATCTTCCCACTCCAGCACCACTGGGGTTTATTTTTGGAGGAAAAGCTGCTTTTGGGGCTGTGTCAGCACAGGGAGTTAGAGAGGAGCACAGAGCCCGGGCAGTCCGGGGCCCTGGAGCAGCAGGAGGCTCAGGGATGCTCCGAATCCATGGAGGGGGCTCTCCCTTCCCCTCCCCGGGAGCCCAGCTGGGTCTGACGCGGGGAGTGAGTCACATCCCTGGGGAGCAGGAGCCGGAGCAGGAATGGCAGCGCTGGAGCGAGGGGGGGACGAGCCTGGCACAGGCACTGCCTGTCCACGCTGCCGGAGCTCCCACCTCCGCCCACCCGTGTGAATCATCCAGCAAAACCTCGGGATGCAAACAGCACCTCCGTTGTGGCCGGGCTGTCCCTTTCCCTGCTGTCTCCCTGCCTTGCTCTGGTCCTGCCTCCGGCAGCATCTCCAGGGCCGGAGCAGGCAGAATAAAATCAAGGGCAAAACCACTCAGGAGCGTAAAATCCTTGGAATAGCTGCTGTTTTCTTGCTTTGGGGGCTCCCTCAAACAGCAGGTGACAGGGCCAGAGACCACGGTGATGGCACTGGATCCCCCCATGTCCGTAACGAGCCTGCGTTCACTTGGATTTAGTGCCCAGTTCAGGATTCTACCTCCATAATAGCAAACTGTGGAGAAGGTGAAAATAATCCAGGGCTCAAATAACATCTTACACAGCCTTGGCTTATTTTTTCAAGCTGGGGGGAACGGGGAGATCTGTGCTCTGTCCTTGACCTTGGGGTGGACACAGCAGCAGCAGCAGCACCCACACAGGGAGATGATGCTCCCAGGGCCGGTGGGACTCGCTCACGGAGCAGGAGCTGGGCTTGATGCTCTTGCAAATCCCGAAATCCTCCAGTTTTAGTTTTGGATGTTGCCTCCGAGCCAAGCTGTGCCCCCCAGCCCTCCCTTCACCATCTCGGAGCGGATCGAAGGCCGGCGACGGGGACGCTCACACAGGAAGGGTCCCCGTCCCCTCCCGGCTTTCCTGGGGAATTCCTCCCGACCGCTGGCAGCTCCCGGGGTCACGCACTGAGCTCATTAACTCGGAGCTGCCCCAGTGGAAATTTACCGGCTGCGTTTGCTGTGCCAGAGCCAGGCGGGCTCCTGCGGCCGCCTCCTTATCGGCACCGGGCCGGGAGCGCGGCGGGAGCCCCGGGAGCATCTCCTGTTTCAGGTGTCCCTCCCGAGTGCCGAAGCCAAGCCGGGGGCAGGCTCAGGAGGAGCCTCGGACTCCAATAATTCACTATTAATCCAGGTCACACCTGGGAAAAGTGTCACTTTACATGATACCGGGCACAAGCCGCCCTTAAATCGGGGTCGTGCACGTGTGGCAAGGCCCCGGCCAGGTTTGAGTGATGCTGGAAACACGGGGACAGCACTGTGTGGGTTTTATTTTCCCCTGTGGTATTTTCCCTGTGGTTTTTTTTTTTCCCTATGGGTTTTTTCCCCTGTGGATTTTTCCCCCCGTGGTTTTTTTTCCCTGTGCACCTTCTGCTGGCGGCTCGTTTACAGGAGGAAGCTCATTAGAATAATTTGTCCTTGTCACGGTCCGATGGTGCTGGTCCCTCTCCCAGAGCAGCTGCTGCACCTCCAGCGCCGAGCACAACACCCCAAATCACCCCCTCCTCCCTCCCTCCCTCCCTTCCAGGCGTGGGCCCGGCCTTGGGCAGCCCGGAGGGTGATGGCACAGGGATAGGGAGGAGGATGAGGAGCTGCCAGCAGGGATAATGAAGGGTCAGAGCCTGGGATTGTGTTACACGAGGGGAAAAAACCCAACTGTGCAGGGAGGAAAACGTGGCAAGGGAATGCTGGGGCTGTTTGTAGGGCGTCAATCCGGGGCTGACAGCGGGGCAGAGGAGGGGGGGGAGGACACTTCGCACGGAGCATCCCCGGCTGCTGCGGGATCAGCCCCTTAACCTGCTTATAATGAACCACCGCGGGGTTTTAAGGGCACGACCGCACGGCCGGAGGGGGAAGGGGGGGGCTACGTGGCCTGGAAACCCCATCCCGGGGGGCTGGAGCGGGGGGTCTGGCGGGAGAAGGGGGGGGTTTAAGGGCACCATTGCTGGGGGAGCGGGCCGGTCGCTATGGCTCCGCCGTGGCCGCGCTGGCCCCCGGCCAGCCCCCGGCAGCTGGGCAGAGAAGGCGTTTGGGCGACCGGCCCGGGCTCCCGGCCCATGGACGCGTTGGGCGAGCGGGAACAAGGGAGCCCCGCTTTCTGCGGTGCCGAGCGTGGGAGGAGTGGGAAGGGAGTGTGTGTGTGTGGGGTGGGGGGGGGGGGAGGGGGGGGTGGGTGTGGGGGGGGGGGGGGGGGGGGGGGGGGAAGGAACAATGGTGGGAGTTATTGG
>NW_016690608.1:73133-78038 GCF_001604755.1 Lepidothrix coronata
TGCGAGGCGCCGGCCGGCGGTGGCGCGGCCGCGCGGTGCCGGTGGGCACGTGCGGGGGGGGCGGGGCCGGGCGCGGGCGGGGCCGGGGCGGGGCCGCGGAGCCGATTAAGCGGCGGGAGCGGGAGCGGCCGCAGCGCGATCGCATCGTCCCCGCGGGGCAGCACCGGACACCGGGCACCGGCACCGGACACCGGGTAACGGACACCGGGGCACCCGACACCGGACACGGACACCGGCACCGGGCATCCAACACCGGGCACGGGCACCGGACACCGGCACAGACACTGACACGGACACCGGCTCCGGCTCCGCCGCCTCCAGCGCGGCCCGGCCCGGTGAGTGCCCGCGGGGGCGGCGGGAGTGGCCCCCGGAGAGGTTCGGGTTTGCGACCCCCCGGGGGCGGGGGCAGGCCCCGATCCGTGTCCCCCCGTGCCCTCGGCAGCTTCCCTGTGTCCCCCGGCACCACCGGGTGCTGGGACATCTCCTGTCCCCAGATCCCCTTTCCCCGTGGAAGCGCGGACAGCCCCGGTGCCCCTGTCCCTTGTGCCATCCCCGTGCCCCCTCTGCCACCCCCGGGAGCAGGGACAGCCCTGGTCCCCATGGCCCCTGGGACAACCCTTGGAGTGGGATCAGCCCTGGTTCCCGTGTCCCCTGCCCCATCTGTCAGGGCGTAGGGACAGCCCCTGTTCCCCCGTTCCCTGCACTCCCTGGAGCTGGGACAGCCCCTGTCCCCATGTCCCTGCACCCTCCGCACCCCAGGGTGTAGAGACACCCCCCGTCCCCACATCCCCTGCACCCCTTGGCACCCCCAGAAGCAGGGACAGCCCTGGTCCCCGTGCCCCCTGTGCCACCCCAGGGTGCAGGGGGTCCCCGTGTCACCTGGGAGCCACCTCTGTCACCCCCAGGGAGTGAGCACAGCCCTGGTCCCCGTGTCCCCCACACCCCCGGACACCCCGGCGTGCAGGGATACCCTGGGAACATCCCTAGTCCCCCACGCCCTCCTGTGGCCCCTGCCACCCCCAGGGAGGGGACAGGGGGGACAGCCCTGAGGGGACCCTGCATCCCTCGGCTCACTGGGGGCTCCAGGAAGCCCCGGGGCAGGGGTCTCCCCCCCTTTGCTCCCCGCCTGTCCCGTGGGCAGCAGCCGGTGCCGGGACACGGGTGGGGAGGGGCTGCGGTGGCCGTCCCAGTGCCACCACCACGCTGGGAGGGCGGGGAGCCAAGAGTCCCCACTGGCCACACAGCCACGTCCCGGCAGGGCGGAGGGCCCGGGGGGGCGGGTGGGGAGGGTGGAATTCGGGGGCGGGGGGGGGCCCGGCGTGCCAGGCCAGCGGCGCTGACACCCATTTCCTCCTATTCCAGCTCCAGGAACAATGGCAGAGCCATTCCTTGTGGAGAGCCCCAACGTCACCTACAGCAAGGACTTCATCGAGGCCAAGTACACGTACAGCACCGTGCACGTCTGCAAGGAGAACGGCGTCACCAAGGTGGGCAGGGGGAGAGGGCTCGTGGAGGGGGCTGGGGGGGCTCTCTGCTCGTCCCCAGCTGTCTGTCCCCCGTGTCTGTGTGTCCCCAGGTGCGGCCGTGCTCCACCCGCTTCACCTTCCGCACGGCGCGGCAGGTCCCGCGCCTGGGGGTGATGCTGGTGGGCTGGGGGGGCAACAACGGCACCACGGTGACGGCGGCAGTGCTGGCCAACAGGCTGGGGCTGTCCTGGATGACCAAGACCGGGTGCAAGGTGGGTGTCCCCAGTGTGACCCCAGAAAGTGTGTGTGTGGGGGGGTGTCCTCAGTGTGACCTCAGCGGGGTGGGTGTCCCCGGCTGGACCCTGGTGAGGTGGTGTCCCCAAGTATGCCCCCAACAAGGGAGGTGTCCCCAGTGTGACCTCAGCAGGGTGAGTGTCCCCAGTGTGCCTCAAACAAGGGGGGGTGTCCCCACTGTGACACTCCCCAGGGTGGGTGTCCCCAGTGTGACCCCAGTGAGGTGGGTGTTCCCAGTGAGACCCCAGTGGGGTGGGTGTCCCCAGTGTGACCTCAGCAGGGTGAGTGTCCCCAGTGAGACCCCAGTGGGGTGGGTGTTCCCAGTGAGACCCCAGTGGGGTGGGTGTCCCCAGTGTGACCTCAGCAGGGTGGGTGTCCCCAGTGAGACCAGACCTGCAAGGGGTTGTCCCCAGTGTGATCCAAGCAGGGTGGGTGTCCCCAGCAGGACCCCAGTGAAGGGATGTGTCCCCAGGGGGATCCCAGCAAAGGGGGTGTCCCCTGTGTGACCTCAGCAGGCTGGGTGTCCCCTGTGTGACCTCAGCAGGCTGGGTGTCCCCAGTGTGACCCCAGCAAGTTCCTGGGCCCCAGGAGCTGTCCCACGGGGATGGGGACACAGAGCTCAGCTGCACCTGTGTCCTGCACCCCAATCTCCTCCCTGCCCCCTCAGAGGGGCTCTGCAGCCCCAGCCCCCCAGTCTGGAGGTGCTGGGACCCCCCAGTCCCCATGCCAGCGGCTCATCCTCGCCCTCTCCATCCCAGAAAGCCAACTACTACGGCTCCCTGCTCCAAGCCTCCACCGTGTGCCTGGGCACCGGCCCCACCGGGGACGTCTACGTGCCCTTCCGGGACCTGCTGCCCATGGTGCACCCCAACGACATCATCTTCGACGGTAGGCGGGACACCGGGGGTAACCCCAAAATGAGCGTGTGTGGGGGTGTGTCACCCTGAGCGCTTGTGTCACCCCGTGTCCCCCAGGCTGGGACATCTCCTCGCTGAACCTGGCGGAGGCCATGCGGCGGGCGGAGGTGCTGGACTGGCCGCTGCAGGAGCAGCTCTGGCCCCACATGGAGAAGATGAAGCCCCGGCCCTCCATCTACATCCCCGAGTTCATCGCCGCCAACCAGGAGGAGCGGGCGGACAACGTCCTCCAGGGCTCCATGGCCCAGCAGGTCCCGGGGAGGGTGGCGCAGGGTGGGGGGGGACAAGAGGAGGTGTGACCGTGGCGGTGGTGACACGTCCCCTCCTCGGCTGCGTCCCAGGTGGAGCAGATCCGCAGGGACATCCGGGACTTCAAGGAGATCACCGGGCTGGACAAAGTCATCGTGCTGTGGACAGCCAACACCGAGCGGTTCTGTGACGTCGTGCCGGGGCTCAACGACACCGCCGAGAACCTGCTGAGGGCCATCGAGGTCGGGCCGCGGGCGAGGGGGAGCGGGAGGGTGACAACCCCGCCCCGGCGGCGCTGAGCCGTCCCCTGTCCCCCGCAGAAAGGCCTGGAGGTGTCCCCGTCCACGCTCTTCGCCGTGGCCAGCATCCTGGAGGGCTGTGCCTACATCAACGGCTCCCCCCAGAACACCTTCGTGCCGGGGGCCGTGGAATTGGCCGCCCAGCGCCGCGTCTTCATCGGCGGCGACGACTTCAAGTCGGGTCAGACCAAGCTCAAGTCGGTGCTGGTGGATTTCCTGGTGGGCGCCGGGCTCAAGGTACGTGTCGGGGACAGGGAGCTGTCCTGGGCGGGCACCTGGAGGTGGCAGGGGGTGACTTTTGCCCTCACCCCCCTGCCCAGACCAAATCCATCGTGAGCTACAACCACCTGGGCAACAACGACGGGAAGAACCTCTCGGCGCCGCAGCAGTTTCGCTCCAAGGAGATCTCCAAGAGCAACGTGGTGGACGACACGGTGCAGGCCAACCCCATCCTCTACGGGCCCCAGGACAAGCCCGACCACTGCGTGAGTTGGGGGGCGCAGGGGGTGACACACACACGCGGGGGTGACAGGGGGGTGACGGGGCCGTGGCTTCGCAGGTGGTGATCAAGTACGTGCCCTACGTGGGCGACAGCAAGCGGGCGCTGGACGAGTACACGTCGGAGATCATGATGGGCGGCACCAACACCATCGTCATCCACAACACCTGCGAGGTGCGTGGGGGGCGGCCGGGGGGTCCCTGGGGTGTCCCCTCGGTGCCAGGGGGTGGCTCCTCACCCCTCGGTGCCCGCAGGACTCGCTGCTGGCCAGCCCCATCATCCTGGACCTGGCCATCCTGACGGAGCTGTGCCAGCGCATCACCTTCTGCACCGAGGCCGATCCCGAATTCCAGGGCTTCCACAGCGTCCTCTCCATCCTCGCCTTCCTCTGCAAGGCCCCGCTGGTGCCCGAGGGCACCCCCGTGGTCAACGCGCTCTTCCGCCAGCGCAGCTGCATCGAGAACATCCTGAGGTACCCGGGGGTCCCCCCGTCCTCGTGGGCACCACGTCCCACCCGCCCCGGTGCCCACGGTGGCACCCAAAGGCTGGCAGGGGTCCTGTCGTGGGATACCCAAGGTGGCAGCACCAGTGGGCCCCAGTGCCCGTCCGTGGGGTGTCCAAATCCAGCAGGTCTTGGAGCCCAAGGCCTGGGGTGGGGTCCAGTGCTGCTGGGTGGGGTCCCAGTGCCAGTATGTCCTGACGGGTGATGCCCACAGGTCCTGGGGGTCCCAGGGCCTGGTGATGCCCAGCACCAACAGGTCCCAGCACGGATGGGTCCCTGGTTCCCAGTCCTGGGGTGCCCAATGGGAGTGGAGCCCCAATACCCAGGGTGTCCAACACACACAGACCCTGATACCCAGTGCCCAGGGGGTCCTACACCAGTGGGTCCCAGTGCCCAATGCCCAGAGTTCCCAATGCCAGTGGGTCCCAGTGCCCAGTATTAATGGGTCTGAGCACCAGTGGGTCCCAGTGCCCAGTGCTGAGGTGCCCAACTCCAGCGGGTCCCAGTGCCCAGTGCTGAGGTGCCCAGCTCCAGTGGGTCCCAGTGCTCACTGGTCCCAGCACCAGTGGCTCCCAGCGCCTGGGATGCCCAACCCGTGCCCTCAGTTCCCAACACACCGCGTCCCCCACCCTGTGGGTGCCCCATGCCACCCCCACCCCCCTTCCCCAGCCCCGGGGTG
>NW_016690609.1:0-10987 GCF_001604755.1 Lepidothrix coronata
GAACTGCACAGATCCCACCCATAAAGCACCTGGAACTGCACAGATCCCACCCCTAAAGCACCTGGAACTGCACAGATCCCACCCCTAAAGCACCTGGAACTGCACAGATCCCACCCCTAAAGCACCTGGAACTGCACAGATCCCACCCCTAAAGCACATGGAACTGCACAGATCCCACCCCTAAAGCACATGGAACTGCACAGATCCCACCCTAAAGCACCTGGAACTGCACAGATCCCACCCCTGCTGGCTCAGTGCTGCAGATTTTACCCCCAGAAGCCTCTGCCAGCCTGGTGCAGGAGTGCTGGGGAGGGCACTTCTGTCCCAGCTTCCATCACCCACCTCTGCTGGGTCTCTGGAGAAGCAGGGCCATGTTTCCCCCTGCCCTCTTTTTCCTCTCTATACAAGTCAGGAGCAATTTTGTTTCCATCCCTCAGAGAAGAAAGCAGCCCCCCCTCCGCCCCTCGTGGCCCAGGCAGGGCTGTGATATCAAATTGTTCTTTTTAGAAGAGCATTTGCTATTTCCAAAGGTTTAAGGGAGCAGGAGGGAGCTCATTCAGTTATTCACGGGGACGTGGAGCTGTTAGACACGGATCTTAATGGATAGTATTGATTGAAAGAAACAAAGCAGCAGTTTTCTTTCTCTCTATCAAGGGATTTCTAGGCTGAGATGAGAAGAGTTTGCTGCCTCGCTCTCCTAACAACAAAATACCACATTACAAGGTCCCCAGAAGCCTCCCAGGTGAGAGAAAGAAATGTGCAAGGTGTTAATGGGATAACAAATTAACAGGGAATAGGATTAGCAGGGCCCACAGGCTGGTCCTGGGGCTGCCCAGCTCTCTGGGGTCGAGGTTTAATCCATTCTTGGCACGTCGTCCTCGCTGACAGATGAACACAATGGGAACCCACCTGATTCCTGGTGCCACTGGGATCCCCAACGGCAGCTGGGACATAGAGTGGCCAAGATACAATTTTAGGGGAAATCAGCACCTGCAGGACTTGGAAGCCAGTGTAATTCTGTCCTGGAGCATCTGAGAACTGTGCTGGAGCAGCCAGCCTGGAAACAGTTTCAGGATCATTACCTGGCTCTCTGTTGTCCCATGCAATTTTCCCATCCATCTGCCAGTCATTTTGGAAGGTCGAGAGCAAGGACAGGCGAGTTTGGGGACCTGAGGCTCTGCTTCACCTCATCCTGCTTTGCTGTCACCCACAGAGGGATGGCCCCGGCCACCAAGGCTTCCTGGCCATCCCCACCTGGATGATTGCCTGGATCAGCCATCCCAGAGGTGACACTGGAACCCAAAACCATTTCAGTGCCAAGAGACCTTCAGTCCCAGTTCCAGCTTCAGGAGCTTGGACTGGGCAAGAGGCTGATTGTTCCAACAGAGCAACCCCTGCCCTTTCTCACTGGGCACCTCTGAAAACTCTCCTGCCCCTCACAAAATACTGATCTTGGGCCTTTTAGATGAGAGAGAGACCCTGTGTCCCACTGCCCACGAGAGCTTCAATCCCTGCTGGCGTGAAGACAAAACCAAAAGGGCTTTCACATCTACTCTGCTTTAGACAGGGAGAGGAGGGATGTGCCACAGGGTGAGACCTTTCCCTGCCTTTGAAGATGATGCTGATTTTGGATGGGTTTTGGAGGGATAAATGCCCCCCTCCCCCCAGCCCCTTGGCAGTGGTGCTGCTGGGTCAGGAGCTCTGCATCCCTTCATCCAGCACTCCTTGACAGTGTCTCTCCTTGACATTGATGTGTCACTTATCTCTGGGTTTTTACCTTTTTAAGGGCCCCCCTGTCTTTCCTAGATCATGTTAACAAGACAGCTGTGGAGAGTGGTGGCCCTGGGGGTCTTCATTAATTCTTCCCAGATTTATGTTCCCTGCCAGTTGAATGCAGTGCTTTGGGCCTGGCAGCACAATGGTGGGGTCACTGTGGGTTTCCAGAGGTCAAGGCCTTGATCCTTTTATTTATTGCTAAATAGGAGGGAGCTCCAAAGCTGTTCAGTCGCTGCTGTTGGGGTCAGGAAGGAAATGCTGCCCTGAGGAGGGATGTTTGCACAGCCACATTCAGGAGCTGCACAGTGCTCCAGGTGTAAGGAGCTGTGGGATGGAGCTCCAAAGGGTTTACAAAACCAGCATTTGGTCCTTCAGGGCAATGTGTAGGAGGTGGAGACCAAATAGTCCCATTGCTGAAGGCGGTAAGATCAGTGTGGATCCCAGGAGGGGAGCCCCATTTCCATGTAGCCCCTGAAAAATGAGATCCTGAAACACTTTTACCACCACCCTGCTTTGGGGGTGAACGGGGGGGTAAAATCCACTCCCTATGGATTGTATTCAGTCTTCCAAAAGGAGAGCTGAGCTGGAGACCTGAGTGTGGTCTCCCCACCATCTGACCCACTCCTGATCTTGGTTTCCCACCCCCTGACCGACACCTGCAAGCCCTGAGCTCCAGAAGAGGCTGCAACCCTGATTTGATTTCTCTCCCCACTGCTTTGTTTCCCAGAACAGGCAGTTCCACACTGCTCATCTCATCCCCATCCCCACACTTGGTGCATCCTCTCCCCTCCCCTGGCTCAGCTGACCCCACATCCTTGGGGCACCTCCAGCACCACCCTGTTTTTCCCAGATCCTTTTCCTGATGCTGCCAGTCCATCTGCTCCTGGTTAGCAATGGAAATGCTACCACCTTCAGGATCCCTCCATCCTTTTCCTCTCCCTTCAGGAGACCTCAAGCACACTCAAAACCAGATCTACTGATGAACCCAAAGGGTGATGAGCAGGTGACCAGAAAAAGCCACTCCCCAATCAAACACCCAGCTGGGAACAATAATCATTCCAATGGATCCACCTGGATTTACAGCCCCTAATTTGGAGCAGCTGGGGCCAGGCTTGAGCAAGACTTCTATAAAAAGAGACTCTGCCCACCAGCCCCTGCTCTCTTACGGCTCTAACCCATCATTTGGTGAGTGAGAGATGACCTAAAGGAATTCCTGGGTAGCTGGAAAACGAGGAGGGAAAGAAACTATTTTATTGTGTGGGCTACCATTGGCAAAGAAGTGAATGCACTGGTGCTAAAAAAAGAGATAAGGAATCTGGAAAATAGCAATGATAATGTATAAATTCCAGCACTCACAATGGCTAATGATGGAGGGAAGGGTTACAGTGGGTTGCTGCCACCCACGTTTCTCTAGAACGGCATCCTTTGGCAAATCCAATATTTCAAAGTGCCCCTGAAGATTTATTAAAACTGACAAAACCGTTCTGGGTTTGAGGAATAATGAGCTCCTCCACGCTTTTTTTTCGAAGAACTGAAGAAAACCACGATTCCTATTCTTGGCTGGATCTGTGGCAGTACAGGTGAATTCAGCACCAGCTGTTTTCCTGGGGGGTGTCTTCAGAACCAGGGAATCCTCAGGGTTGGAAAAGACCTCCGAGATCACGGAGTCCAACCTTGTTTCCCTGATCTTCCCTGCATTATTTTGGGTTAAAGCATCCCTGGGAAACAGGAACTGCCCAGGTGGGGTGTGTTTAGCTCAGCCCAGGCAGAACAACCCTCCTTGACTGATGAATTCACAGAGGTTTAATGAGCCTTCCATACCTTCCCACTGGAGGAAGGAGCTGGAGTGACCAGGTGTGATGCACTGGGAGAGGCAGCAGCCCAAGGCACTCCTTTGGCCCTCTCCAGTTCCTTGTTTAATATTAATGGCAGCATTTTCTGCCGAGGGAAGGGAGCTCCGTGCCAGAGAGATTTGAATCAAGGTGTTAATACTGAAGGCAAACACCTTCCCTGCTGTTTCACCAGGTTTAAAAAGGTGATCAAGACTTATTAGGATTAAGGGCTCATTTCAGCTGAATTGATCAGGTGGCATTTAGGTGTAATTGAAGCTAAAAATACAGGGAAGAGATAAGCAGATTTAATTTCTATATAAAGTTGTCTCCTCCTCTCCCTCTCTCTCAGTGTTGCTTCCCCTGAGCAACATTGCCTGGCTTTGGTTTCTGTGGGCTTTGGTTTCTGTGGGGGGTTTCTGTGCCCTGGGAAAGGCTCTTTGGGCTGGACCTGCAGTGAAGATGAAGCCAGGGATGCCTTGGTTCTCATCTGAGCTGTTTAACCGTGTTCTCTTCCCAGGGCTGATTTCCCTTCCACCATCCCCCTCGTCTCACAGCTGCAATCCCAGATTTCTTGGAGTACGCACTGAAATGTGTCCAGGCAGGGACAAACCGGAGCTGGAGGATGAGAGGCGAGGGCTGCTCTCCTGCGGACCAACATTGCCATCTCCCGGTGCAGCTCCATCCCTGCAAACTCCGCAGGGCCGCTCCCGGCGCTCAAGGTCGCCGGCTCCGGGCACGCTGCAAGAAATCCAGGTAAGCAAGACAACTTCCCCAATGCTCTCCCAGCCTTGGAGGTGCGGGGGTTTTCCCAGGATCGGCCTCAGGACAGGGGTTCTGGAGCCCCCACCCCACCGATCCCGCTGCTCCAGCCCCGGCTCCTCCATCTCGGAGTTGTGTTAATTCTCATTTTCTCGAGCTTCACTAATAATTTCCCATGTGGCACCATATCAAATGCTTTATTGAACTCCAGATAGATTAGATCTACCAAATTTCCCTTGTCTGGAAAACCAATTATCTTATCAAAGGAAGATGTCAGCACAGTCTGGCACAAACTGCCTTTGGTAAACCCGTGTTGCACTTTATCTCATTTTTCTCAGTGCCTTTAATTAATGTTTCCTTCAGAATTTGTCCTGCAATCTCGTGTCTGACTAAAAAGGGGTTAAAACATCCAGAGCTGGCTCACTCATGTTTTTCATTTTCCTTATCTTCCCTCAGTTTCCCTCTGATCCAGCAGCTCAGAGGGGCTCAAGCAGTGCCATCTGACCCACAAAACTCATGAGAAGTCTCTGCCCTCCCCTCTGCAAACCACGTGGTGCTTCTCCCTGGAGGGGATGGAGATCCCCCAATCCCTCAAGATTCCCCCAGATCCCCTCCAGGGTTTTCACTGCACATGTGGTTGCCTTCATTCCCCACCTCTTCTCCCAGGTTCCTGTCTGCCTTCCCTCCCCAACCCACCTTTATCATCAAACACTAATTATCTGTTTAATTTGGAGGGAATGCTGGGAAGGAAATTCCTGGAAAACCAGGGAATAGCCTGGTCCTGCTTTTGCTGGCTGGCAGTGCCCCTTTTGACCCAAATGTACATATTTCTCTAACTTTCCAAGAGCCTCTAGACTTCCCTCACTGTGAAGATGAACCTTTTTGCCACCCTGGCATTTTTGTCCCTTTCTGTCCTCTAATCTGGAGATCACAGAATCCCAGGATGGGTTGGGTTGGAAGGGATATTTAAAGCCCATCCAGTGCCACCCCCTGCCATGGGCAGGGACACCTTCCACTAGCCCAGGTTGCTCCAAGCCCCGTCCAACCTGGCCTGGGACACTTCCAGGGCTGGGGCAGCCACAGCTTCTCTGGGAATTCTGTTCCCTCTCAGGGAAGAATTTCTTCCTTCTATCCAGTCTGAATCTGCCCTCTGTCAGTTTGAAGCAATTCCCCCTTGCCTTCTTGCAACAGGACCTATTAAAACTCTGTCCTCATCTTTGTTATAAACCTCCTTTAAATTCTGGAGCCAGAGTGTTGCTCATGGGAAGGTCTTTTTCCCATCTCTGATGTCCTGGACACACAGGGCAGAGTTAATGAGGGTGAGTTCTCCATTAATTGAAGCCTCCAAAATGCAATTCTAATTTTTCTCAGCGTGACATGACTGGAATGAAGGTGACAGGGAAGTTGTGACAGACCAAGCCTCTGCAACTTGCACAACCATTCCAGGGAGAAATCCTGGATTCTGGAGAGGGGTGTGCTGAGATTGTTCCAGCAGAGCACTTTGCCATCCCACCAGGGCCAGAAGTGTAAGTTTTGCCCATCATTTGGGGATGATCCTGTGCAGGGCCAGGAGTTGGACTCCGGGATCCTTGGTGGACCCTTCCAACTCGACGTCTTCTGTGATTTGTAGTTAAAGTCCCCTCTAGCCCTCAAGGGGTCCTTGCCCTCATAGCCTGGGGAGCTGAAGATGCTCCCAGTGATCCTCTTTGCCATTGTGCATTCCTTAAAAAAAAACAAAAAATCCTGGAAAACGCCGCCTTCCCGGCAGTCTGCTAGTTTTGTTTTGGCAGATGCTCAACCAAATGTTGTGTTTTGGCACGGTGGGATCCCATCTTTTTGGATTCCATCCCGTTGGACCGGTGTCAAAACATGCTGACAGCCAGGCTGGGCCTCTTGGAGAAATCTTGGGTTCTGCTTTCCTTTATCATGACAGCAGGGCAGCTCTTGGGTCGGGTGGGAAGGGGGGTCAGGAGGGAGCCTGGAGAAGGCAGGGAGGGGACAGTGGGGAAGGAGGGTGAAGAGAGGCTCTAGTTCTTCCCTAAAGCCCTCTGGGATGGCAGGGGAGGTCAGGCTGTGCTCCCAGGAAGCTCTGCAGCCCCTTCTGCCTTGATCCCACTTCCCAGGCTGCCAGGGAGCTGGAGGACAGCCATCCATCCCAGCCCACCTGCTCCAGCCCAGAGCTCTCCGGATTTAGCTTGCAAGTGCATCATTTATGGCCAGTTGGTTCCTCTCCTGGCTCTTTGTAAAGCCTGGGCTTAGTTCAGTTGGTTCAGTGCTCCTGACAAGGCTGTGGGTTTGATCCCAGCTTAAAAGTTGGACTCAATCCTTGTGGGTCCCTTCCAGCTGGGAATACTCTGTGAAAGGAGAGGAGAGGGAGGAAGGAGCAGCAGGGAAGGTGCCCGGGGGCAGGGAAAGCCCCACCCCCAAAGTACACGAGCCAGGGAGGCCCAGAGGGGCACGGGCACAAAGGGGTGGTGATAAGAGGCTTGGAGCAAACAGCCCTGTCATCCTCCATCCCAACCTGCAGCAGCACGGCATTCCCCCGGGATTTATCTCCCTTCCCTTCCTCTGGATGTGGGCTAAAGCGAGCAGGGAATGTGTGTCTCCAAGAAAACAAGGCAAACCTCCCCGTTTTCAAAGCACGTGCCCCAAACTCAATTTGCCTGAAAGAAAGAACCCTGGTAGTGTTATACACAACCTCATAATGACTTTATTTGTTATGATTGTTGCTGTTGTTCTGGTTAATACCTTTCTCACTTAAAAAAAAACCAACAAAAACCACACAAACAACACAGCCCTGTGGCAGCCACTACAGAAATATCATTTGATTGTGTTTTTCTTGAGGTGGTTCCTGTGCTGGAGGCAGCAAGTGCTTACAATCACTCAGTACATAATAGAGATATTCATTCCAATAATAATAATAATAACAACAACATTTATTATTTTTGAAATATGAGCCTGATGAATTCATGAATATAGAAAGCTCTTGTTGCTGCCTGTCCACCAAATGGTAATAAAATCAAGCCTGAGTTCCTGATAGACTTTTTTCTTTTCTGGAGATTTCTAATGCACTTATTCCAGAGGTGCATCCATCAGTGCTCAGCTCCTGGCTCCTGGTCCCACTGTGTGTTTGGAGCACAGGGATCAATGTGAGACAGGTTAACCTGTGCTAACAGTGCTTCATAAAATCCCAGGATAGTGTGGGTTGGAAGGGAACTTAAACATCTATTTCCCACCCCCTGCCGTGGGCAGGGACACCTTCCACTAGCCCAGGTTGCTCCAATCCCTGTCCAGCCTGGCCTTGGACACTTCCAGGGCTGGGGCAGCCACAGATTCTCTGGGAATTCCGTTCCAGTCCCTCACCAGCCTCACAGGGAACAATTTCTTCCTCATCTTTAGTGTTTACAATTATTTAGAATTGTTTGCTGTGTTTCAAAAAAGCCTTTGCTTAGAGGCAAACCAGCCCCAGGTCTGGAGTTTTCCCACTCTCCAGTGTTTCTCTCTTTTAGGGGCTCTGGGGGGTCCAGCAAGGCTGAGGTTGCAGCAGTGGGGAGGACATGGGTGGGTTTGCTCTGCACGTCGCTGATGGTGGGATCTCTGCCTTGCATGGGCTGACACAACTTGGATTTGGCAGCTGAAATACAACCTGCAGGGTGGAAACCTGTACTTTGGTGCTGGTCAGGGAAGCAGAGCTGTTCCTAATGGCAGGAGGAAAGAAGGTGGCTCTGCCAAATGAGGCTCCCGAGGTCTAATGGTGTTTGCTCTCTGATTTAGCAGCGCAAAAAGCCTTGGTGCTGTGGAGGCAGATTAAAAACACCCCCAACTAACCCATTTCCCTCTACTCTGTAGCTGGGAGAGAGAACTGGAAGGGTAAAAGTGACAAAATTTCTGCGCTGAGGTCACCACAGTTTAATTGGGAAGTGAGAAGTGTGTGTGCGCAGGCAAACAAAATGAAGGAATCCATTCCTCACTTCCCGTGATTGTTTCGGTCTCGGCCTTCCTGGAGATGAACTTGTAACCAGGAAGGAACTAGGGAAGCGACCAAGGAAGCGTTCCACGCTATTCCTTACGTAAACTGAGGTATAAATAAAGCCAACCGGAGAGACCTCTCTCTCTCTCTCTTTTTCTCCCGGCGAGGTTTGGGAACGGTGGGTCCCTGTTCTCGGCCTTGCTGATCCAGAGCTGAGGCTGCAGCGCCTGCCGTGTGTGCCACGCGTGAGGGGACAGCGCTGGGCCGGGCCCGGCCGTCCTGCTTTTCTCCAGGGAAGTGGTGAGGTTTTTGCCAGTTCTTTGTTTTGTCGGTTACCGGGTTTTTCGATTGTGCACATGTTGAGCGACGTGGCCGAGGCTGAGACGTTGTTTCACGGCATCCTTGTATCAGCACAACTGGTCTGCTCTGGCCTCCAGTCGGGAGGTCTGGAGACACACCACCTATAACGCTGCTGATGCCTTTGAGAACACACACAGGTTCACTCTGGAGGAGAAAAGACAACGCAGAAAGAACCGTGTCTTGCAGAATGTACCACCTAAGGAGTCTTTCTGCTGTGCCTTTTGCAACTGGATGTTCCTGTCTCGTACTGGCCTTTTTAGCCACCAGTGTGCTTGTAACAAACGTGGGTAGAGCCCTTCCCAAATCTTCGTTCACAAAGCCCAACCATGACTGACATCATGATTGTGCATACCTGTTTTGTTTTTGTCCATTTTTGTCCTTTTTTTTGTCCCTTTTTCCTTCCCCTCTTTCCCTTTTGGGAGCCATTTGAGGTTCCTGTGTTCATATGTACTTAGCAGCTTAATTGTGTATATGTGAAATAGGTAAAATATATATATTTTATATAGCTTTTGCTATTCTGGATTTTGCTCTCCTAGGAGCTTTTTCTCTGTAGTCTGTGGGGTTTGGTGGGAAACCAACTACAACCAGCTACACTTCCAAGGGGCAGGCAGGTGTTCAGCCATTCCCAGGAAAGCAGGGCTCCATCCTGGGCACAAGTGGCTTGGGAAGGCAAATACCCTCACTCCAAATATTCCTCCTTTCCTCCTTCTTCCCCCAGCTGGGCATGACAAACACAAAATTAACTCTGTGCCAGCCTCAACCAGCACAAAGCTTTATCTTTAAGCACAAAGATGTTTCTTTCCATCTGCCTGGGACTTGGCCCAGCTCAGCTCCTTGTGTTCCTTCCTCTGATATTTTTCTCCCCTGTGCATTCCTGGCCGTGCCTTTCCCTGAATGGATATCCCCCTTTCCCCTGGATGGATATCCCCCTTTCCCCCTGGATGGATATCCCCCTTTCCCTGAATGGATATCCCCCTTTCCCCTGGATGGATATCCCCCTTTCCCTGAATGGATATCCCCCTTTTCCCTGAATGGATATCCCCCTTTCCCCTGGATGGATATCCCCCCTTCCCCTGGGAGATGCAGATCTGAGTCCCCCTGTTCAGAGCAGGGAGAAGAGCTCCCCTCATTTTTGTCCATATGCATGTAAGTGATGAGTGGTTTATTGTTTTCCAAGCACCAGCTGTTGATTTTTGGCGAAATAACTACGAAAACGTTATTTTAGAGCTTCTCTGAGCTTTCTGCTGTATCAACACAATTCACAAAAAGTCTGAAGCTTTGAGTAAATACCCAAAATACAAATGCCAGTAGTTAGGAATAGCAAGGAGCATGGAAAAGCCTGAGAACCCAACCTGAGCAGACACTTTCCCTGTGGCTATGGGCAGTCTCCCGTGGTGTTCCAGTCCGGAATGTTGCTGGGAGCACGTTGGATGTGCAGCAGCTGGAGGGGTGGAGGGCTGTGGGAGCTCAGTGTGCTGATGTGACTGGGGGTGGTTTTTGCCTCCCCTGCCTGTGTCACCCGGCCCTTGGGATGCAGGAGGTGCAGGCACGGGCTCTGCTCCCAGCTTCCCATATTCCTCGGAAAACAGACTCCCCCAGGGGGCAATGCAGAGCAGCAGCAGCACTTTGGCTGCTCCCTGGATTTAGTTTCAGTGGGAGCTGGTGGGAAGCACTCACGGTCCCAGTCCCAGTGACTTGGCAGGACACGGGGCTGCCGGGGGTGTGGGAGCCTCTTGGTGTCCCCCAACTGACTTTTGGGGATCCAAACCCCCCAGGTGAGGCCGTGGCAGTGGCTGCAGGGAAAAGTCTCCTCCTAAATCCAGGGCACGGGTGTCAATAGCCCATCAGGGCAATGGGGGGAGCTGGGACAGGAGGGGGGTGTTTTCATGTTATGGAAGATAAAAGCTGGGCTGGAACTTTAAAAAAAATAAATAAAAATAATAAATATCTATAAGAATATAATAAAAATATTTTAATTTTATGTTAAATAATATAAAATAATATATCACAATATCAATTGATTATGTGAATAAAATATTATGATATTTTATTATTAAAATTATAGCAAATGAAAGTGCCTGGAGCTGGACACTGTCCTGGATGGATGGATGGGTGTGTTGATCCCTGTGGAGTCCCAGCTCTGGAGCTGGGCACTGTCCCTTCCAGATGGATGGATGGATGTGCTGATCCCTGTGGAGTCCCAGCTCTGGAGCTGGGCACTCGGATGGATGGAGGGATGAATGGATGTGCTGATCCCTGTGGGGCCCCAGCTCTGGAGCTGGACACTGTC
>NW_016690609.1:11253-27784 GCF_001604755.1 Lepidothrix coronata
GATGGATGTGCTGATCCCTGTGGAGTCTGGAGCTGGACACTGTCCTGGATGGATGGATGGATGGATGGATGTGCTGATCCCTGTGGAGTCTGGAGCTGGACACTGTCCTGGATGGATGGATGGATGGATGGATGTGCTGATCCCTGTGGAGTCCCAGCCCTGGAGCTGGACACTGTCCCTCCCAGACAGATGAATGTTGATCCCTGTGGTGCCCCAACTCTGGGCACTGTCCTGTGGCTCCTCCCAGCCCGCTGTGAGCGATGGCCCCACAGTGTTTGCCCAAGGAGAGGGTTCCTCATGCCGGGTGTGCCGGGACACGTGGGCTCCTCACCTACGTCACTGCCCCAGGGATTTTCATGGAACCAGAGCCCTCCTGGCATCTTGACCTGGGTTGTTATCTGCTGATTAAGCCCTGGCTATCTCCCCAGCTTCCCGTGGGCAGTGTTTGCTCTGCCTGCTGCAGGACTTTGGCTGCTCTGGGATCCTTTGGCACAGGAAACGTGTGCTCGGTGCCCCCGTGCTGGCCCGGAGCGAAGGGAACGCCCTGCAATGCTCACGGCTCAGTTTTAGGAGCTGGCTGGCTTTGTGCTGCCCTCACAGGCTGCACAGGGGATGAGCTGAGCACCTTTTGGTGGCTTCTAAGCGTTAATGGTGGACAGAGGTGGTTTTCTGAGTGGCAAACGAGTGGGTTTGCCACGTTTGCGACACGTGGGGCTGCTGGCACTGATGGGCCTGGCCAAAAATCAGGAGGAGAAGGCAAAAAAAAGAGCAGGAGGGGAGCTGAAAGGAACCTGATTGCTGTGGGTGACTGGGAGCCAGGGGTTGCATCCCAGCTGGGTGCTCTGGTGACTTCACAGCACTGGTCCAGTGTGGATCAGGGATACAGGAGGGATGTGCTGGGGAGTTCATGGGATGCTCCAGCTCCACCTCTCCATTACAATTTCTGCTGTCCCAGCACAGGATGCCCACTGGAGTTCATTCCCCTTAGACCCCAGGGCCAGAAAAGCTCTGGGGAATCCATCCAATCTGAGGTGGGTCATCCCAATCCTGGAGGGCACCTGATGGTGCTCCTGTTCCCCTCAAGGCATCCCACTGGGGGCAGGCTGTGGGGACGATCAGAGGCTCTGATGGATCACCAAACCTCCCCAGCTGCCTGATGTCTCCCAGGGGGCTGGGCAGGCACCTGAGTTCAGGATGTGTGGTGTTATTTGGCATGTGTTTGCATAGGAAGCCCCGTTGTTGCCTCTTGGAAGTATTCAGAGCATCAATCCCACTCCAGCCAAGTTGTCCTTTACCCCATAGTTGCGTCCATAAGTGTGGATCTGGATACAGAGAAAAAGCTGAATATGCTGCAAACCACCCCCAAAAGGGGCCTTTTCCCAGTGCCACCCCTCTCTGGGAGACTGGAGGGTGGTGGGACTCACCTCTGGCCACCCAGGGACCTGGCTCTGCCCACTCCTGGCAGAGCACAGCCCCGCTCCCCGCTCAGCCTTATCTCAGCACAGCACAAATGCAAACAGCAGAGCTGCTGCAGGGCAAGCCATGAGGCTGCTGTGGGCCCTGGCAGGGCAGGGCACAGTGGAGAGGCAGCTCAGCTCCTGGGCTCTCCAGTGCTTGTGGATACCTTCCAGCAGGGTCCAGCCCAGGGTCCTGTCCCCCCGTCCTGCACACTCAGCCTGTTCTGCAGCCACGAGGTGAGTTGGGCTCTGTCTCCAAACCTGGGGGGTTGTAGGATGGGAAAGCAGCAAGAAGCCCCTTGGTTTGTATCAGAAGGGCTGCACTAATTCATCTGCCATGAATACCATCTATTCTTGCACAGGTTTTCCATCTGCAAGCGCTTTCCAAATGTGCCTGGTGCTAAATCCGGGAGGAAGTTGGCTTTGGAGCACGGGCACGTGCACTGGCTTGGTTGTAGCTGTGATTTCCTTGAGCAGGTTCTGTAAAGACACAAAACTAAATGAGTGTGGGGTTCAGCAGTGCTGTCTGTGTGGCAATCAGGGACTGCCAGGGGGTTATTCCCAGAAACAGGGAGCCTGTCTGCACCCAAGGTGCAGACCCTGTGGTTCTCAGAGGAAAGCTGCAGCACTGGGAATAGCCAAGAGGATGGAGGGCTCTCTTTTGAATCCCAAGGGATGCCCAGGAGCTGTGGGAATGAGGATTCAGTGGCAGTGGAGTTTGCCAGGGGACTCTGAGCCATGCAGTATTTGCCTGGGGTGCATAAAGTGTAATTTGTAATGCAGGGGACTCACTTGGGAGAGTCTAAAACCGAAATCAGCTCCGAACTCGAGGGCTGGGCAAACTGGTATTTAAAAAAACCTTCCTTTTGGCAAATGAGCACAAGTCTCAATCCTTGTTCAAGCTGATCCCGAGTCCCTGTGGGGCCGGTTGTACCCCATGGGCCGTGCTGGGTGGGGGATCCCTTTGGCCACAGCAGGGACTCCAGTGTTGGTGGGGCTGGGATGTGCGGGGGGGTAGGGCTGCCAGCACCCCAGCAGGAGGATTTATTGAAAAATCCCCCTGTATTCCCAGCTCCTGTGTCCCAGGAGGAGTTATCACACAGCACTGGTGCACACTGTAGTAATCTCCCTCGTAGTCTCATCCTGTACCTGAACGTGGAAATTGCCTCCTCCCCAAAAAAAATCTCTTTCCAATATGGACCATCGAGCCAGCACAGCATCCACCACATCCTGGCAAGCATCCCACTCATCCCACTCATCCCACTCATCCCACTCCTGCCCCTCCTCAGGATGATCTATTTAATGGCCAGGATTTATTCTGAACACTGGGCTCTGCAGTGCCTTTAATGGAGCAGGGAAGGGAACATTTGATAACAGCAGCCTCCGGGTCAAATGTGCTGAGAATTCAAAACTGGCCACAGAGGGGTTTTGGAAAACCATCCAAGCAAAACCATTTCCCGGAATGAGCCGCTGAAGATTCTCCTCCCAGGGCCCAGGGCAGGGATCTGCTGGAGTGGCTCCTTATTCTCCCCCCACAATTTGCAAATAAAATGCCTCCTGGGCTGGTTTAAGTTTGAAGGACTGTTGGCAGCGTGGCTTTGCTGGGATGCTCACAAAGACCTGAGCCCTCGGATCTGTCAGCCAGCAAAGAGGGAATATGGATCCACTAATGGGAATGTCCTGATGGTCCCAGTTCCAATGAGAGCAGACCTGGGATTTTCTGCTTCAAGAGAGTGGCACTGAGATGGGAAAAGGAACAAAAGGAGGGAGCTCCAGTGCCTGGTCTGTGCTGGAGCAGCAGCGGGGATGGTTTACAAGGGCATGGAGTGACAGGACAAGGAACGGCTTTAAACTGAGAGGGGGCAGGGTTAGATGGGATATTAGGAAGAAATTCTTCCCTGTGACAGTGGTGAGGGACTGGAATGGAATTCCCAGAGAAGCTGTAGCTGCCCCAGCCCTGGAAGTGTCCAAGGCCAGGTTGGACCAGGCTTGGAGCAACCTGGTCCAGTGGAAGGTGTCCCTTCCCATGGCAGGGGGTGGGATGAGATGAGCTTTGAATCCCTGGATGGTTTGGGTTGGAAGGGACCTTAAAGCTGGGTTTAGGGAAAAAAGAAACAGAAGCCTGAAAATCTGGGCCCGGTGAGATGGGTGATGGAGCAGCCAGGGAGCAACTTCTTCTTCCTGTTCTCTTTTCCAATGCCAGGAGTAAGTTGGCACCACCTGTCTGAGGCAGAGGCAGGAGGGGAAGGTGGAGGGAAATTTTGTCTTTTGAGCACTGTGGTTTATTTTAGTCTCCTGCTGCTGTGGAGCTGGGCTGGGCTGAGCAGGGTGACACAGCTGAGCATCTCCAGGGCTGTGTTATCCCAGCCTTGGGAACACAGCAGATCCAATCCATGGGTATTTGCTCTCCATTCCCCATCTTCTGCTCAAATTCCAAGTGTGCAGGGAGGCCCTGGGTGCTGCCTCTCCCAGCAGAGTGCTGGGACAATGAGAGACAGTGGGAATACAATAGGGAAAATTATCACAGAATTATATAGAGAGACCAAATGGTTTGGGCTGGAAGGGACATTAAAACCCATCCCCTTCCACCCTCTGCCATGGGCAGGGACACCTTCCACTAGCCCAGGTTGCTCCAAGCCCTGTCCAACCTGGTCTTGGACACTTCCAGGGATCCAGGGGCAGCCACAGCTTCTCTGGGAATTCCATTTCAGTCCCTCACCACCCTCACAGGGAACAATTTCTTCCCAATATCCCATCTAACCCTGATCTTTTTTCTTACTATTAACAAAAAAGCAGCATTCCCTCCTCTGCAGCCTGCTCTGTGCAGCAGATTGTACCCAGGGCCACACTGGTGCCTGGTGGCTCCAGCTTTGTCACCCACTTCACCCCTGGCATCTTCTCCCACGCCATGCTGGGAATCTGGGATGTGATGGGAAACTCGATGGAAAACAATCCAATCTGCTGTGCAGCATGGAAAGGAGCAATGAAGGGAACAGGCACAGCTTTAATATTTCATGTGATGAGATCCAGCCCCAAGAAATGGCTCAGGAGCTGCCACAGCTTGGTGCTTGCAGGGGAATTTCCACGGGGTTTGTTGTGCCCTGGATTTATCTGTATTCTGGTGGGGGACATGGAAATGCAGCTCATTAATTACCTGAACACACAGAGCTCTGTTTCCTCCCATTCCCTTTAATCAGTCAGGTTTTGGACACTTCCAGGGGCCTCTTGGACGCTGGGTTGTAATTCCAGGTGTGTCCCCTCTGTGGGAGCCTGGCTGCTGATCCCAGGTGGCATTTCAGGAGGGAATGTCCTGTGTCACAGCCTGTCCAATGGTGCAGAGCAGATTCCATGCAGGAACTCCTGGGGCTGTGCAGGCTCCTGTTCTGGTGGCACCAGGAGTGAGGAGCTTGGTCTGGCTGATGTGGGCACAAGATGGGTCTCACCTAAAACCTGTCCCTTCTTTGTCCCTTTAGGTGGCTCCCAAGGCTTCCCTGGGCCTGAGGTTCAGGTGAAGCAGAGCTGGTTTTCCCCTGTGCATCAGTGTCTGCCTCCAGAAATCCCTTTGCATGCTCCAGACAGTTTGGGTGTCTTCGCCAGGGAGCTGGACTTCAAGGGAGCCCGAACGTCAGCACGAGGGCAGAAAAAGGAGCTGGAGATGTAGATTCCTCAGAACTGTCCTCCAGGTAGGTCCTGATTCCTTGCTTGTATGGAACCACCCACCTTCTGTCCTTCCAGCTGCCTCTCCCTGGTCCCTCAGCAGACTGATCCCTGCAGGACCCTTCCCATCCTTCGGGGCTGAAGTGGGAGCAGAAGGGCCGGGCTGGGAAAAGGGCTTTGGTGCCTCCATGCTGATGTTTTAGCTTAGGCTGACACCCCCCAAACCCTAATCATGACCTTCTCCCTGTGAGTCTCACAGCCCCCTGGCCACCTAATTCCACAGATTCCCTGGGTATCTCCTGCTTCTGGACAAGCACGTGCTGGGATGATGCTGCAGTGCTTGGAAAAAACTCCCTACACCAACCTGCCTCAGGGATGGGCCTGGGGGTCCTTGCCCTGGCATGGACAAGGTGAACCTTCTCACCCTGCTCTCCCTGGGCCCTTTCTCCCTCTCTGCCAACCCAATGAGGATGTGCCACGAGGCACAGCTGCCTGTCCCTCCTCCAAGGCCTTTCCTTATTCCCCTTGCCTAGCTGAGAATGAGGAGGTGGGACCCCAAAACTTCAGCCCACAGATGCAGCACCCTGAGAGAGCTGGGCCCTGGGCCTGTCACTGTCCAAAGCCAGGCCCTACCATTTCCCAGTCCTACTGAGTAAGAACTGGCATCTCCTTTTGCTGTTCCTTGTCTCTCCCCAGCATCCATGCCGGAGGCATGTCCCCAGATGCCCCGGGAAAGCAAGAATGTTGAGGAAAATCCAGATATGCCTCTGCTTCTGCTTTGTCTCGGGCATCTTGTACGAGATCTCTCTGCTGTCCAGCTGCGTCTTCAACTACCTGCCCATGTCCCAGCACTACCTGACACCTGAGCAGGTGCTGAACCTTGGGAAGAGCATCATTTTCCTGGAGACCACGGAGCGCCTGGAGCCGCCCCCGCTGGTGTCCTGCTCCGTGGAATCTGCTGCCAGGATCTACCAGGACAGGGCCGTCATCCTCTTCATGAAGGGGCTCACCAACGAGACGGCCTTGGACCTCAACACCAGCTATGCAGCCTTCTCACTGCTGTCTTCTATGAAGAATGTCTTCATTTTTCCTCTCCAGATGGAAACTGTCTTCCAGGAGACCCCTCTGCTCCAGTGGTACAACCAGGTGAGTGTTGTAACAACGGGAAAATAGGAGAACAACCATAAACAGGGGTGGGAAAAGGCCTGAAGTTGGGTTAGAGGGAACGAGGAACACAGGACTGGCTGTGTGAAATTACTGGTTTTATTTTTTTGGTTGGGAATAGATTCACTTTGGTTGTGTTTTGCCATGTATTCATCAATCTGTTTACTGAACACATCACCGGCTGGGTTCAGCTTTCCCCCTTATCTGGAGGATGAGATTTTTTTTGGCAGAGGAAACACTGATAAAAATAGATTTCATACATGTTTCGAGAAAACAGCGCTTAATAATCTTCCCCAACAGAAGCTGGTCGAACAAAACGTGCTGCCTGAGCTCTTGCTAAGGCTGCCACACACCGACAGAACCTGCAGCAGATACCATGGGGGGCAGATTTCAGGTTCTATAGCAGCAACGTGCAAAGCCAAGGTGGGATCTCGGGAGCTCCACCCTGGAAAAAGTTCTGGCAAAGTGCTTGAAAGCAGCTTTTCTCAAATCTGTTGGGCAGGGCAGGCATATTTCCTCCAAACTCCTTCTTCTCCCGAGAAAAAATGACTCCAAACACCAACAATGCCAGTGATGAGCCTGGTTCAAAGAGCTGGGAGTGCTCTGGGAGTGTGTTAAGTGGGTTGTGTCCCACTGGAACACCAGCAGTGACTCATGGCAGCGTTGGTTTAACTCTGTAGGTCCCATCCAACCACCTGGGAAAGGCTCCTGCTTCCCTTTGTGCTAACAGAGCTTTGCTCCTTATCTTATTCCAACGAAATCCAGGGGCTGGAGCAGCAAAGGTGGGCAGGGACGTTTGCAGGGGCGGTTTCACACCCGAAGGAGGGCTGAGATCCCTGCTCTGATCTCCTCAGAGATGAGATCCCTTCTCTGATCTCCTCAGAGATGAGATCCCTTCTCTGATCTCATTGCTGTCTCCCCTTCCCAACCCCGCAGGTGGTCCCGGAGCAGGAGAAGAACTGGGTGCACGTCAGCTCTGATGCCAGCAGGCTGGCACTCATCTGGAAGTACGGAGGCATCTACATGGACACGGACGTGATCTCCATCAGGCCCATCCCCGAGCGCAGCTTCCTGGCGGCGCAGAAGTCGCGATTCTCCAGCAACGGCATCTTCGGCTTCCCCGCCCGCCACCAGTTCGTCTGGGACTGCATGGAGAACTTCGTCCTCAAGTACAACGGCAACATCTGGGGCAACCAGGGCCCCTTCTTGATGACCAGGATGCTCAAGACCCTCTGCAACCTCACGGATTTCGAGGGCACCGAGGACCACAGCTGCCAGAACATCTCCTTCCTCAACCCCCAGCGTTTCTACCCCATCCCGTACCCGGCCTGGGGCAGGTACTACCAGGTGTGGGACGAAAGCCCCAACTTCAACCACTCCTACGCCCTGCACCTGTGGAACTTCATGAACCACAACAGGAAGGCCGTGGTGGCCGGCAGCAACACCCTGGCCGAGCAGCTCTACAAGGCCTATTGCCCCAGCACCTACGAGGACCTGATCCAGAACGCCAAGCACGGGGACTCCACGGGCTCTGAGGAGGATGTGTGACAGGGGCTGAGGAGGAGAGGGGTGATCCTTCCAGCCCTCCCCGTGCTGGGCCCAAAACACAGTCACCACCGGTGTCCACACCTGGCTTTGCAGGAGAAAGAAAGAACTTTCCATAATCACCATCCCCATTCCCTTGGGATGCTGAGGGTGGTGGTGGGTATCCATGGGACGTTGCCTCCAGGGACACTAAGGACACCTTTGCCTCAGTTCTGCTTCCTGAGAGGTGCTCATGAACCAAACCTTCCTGAATCAAAGGGCCTTTGAGCCTCCTAGTGAGCTTCTCCAAGGGAAAAGTTCCTACAGAGATGGGTGGCCTCCTGGGAGGAATTTTATCTCCACGCTGTTGGCAGCTCCCACCTCAGAAAAGCTGGAAACACAGCAGGCTTTGGACTGGGCTGAGGCCTCTGAGGCAAATGAGGGTGTGAGGCCTCTGAGGCAAATGAGGGTGGGTGACAAATTTCTACTGAAGAGAAGCCCAACCCACCACCTTGTCACTGTGTTGTTCTCACATGAACTTTACCCCCTACGTTTTTGAGAGGGACATTTCTAGTGCAAGTGAAAATAAAAGGGTTAAGAAACCACCACTCCTCTGAGCTTGCTTCTCCCTGGAAAGTGAGTCACGTTTTCCAAATGTCTGCGCTCCTGCACTTTTACTTTGGCTTTTGCCACGGAAGGGCTGTGCTGCCCCATCCCCCCGGGTCACTTCTGGCTGTAGAGCCACACATGCTTGGAAAGGAGATGCTGAGGCACCAAGGAAGGATGGGGATGGTCCTCCAGGGTTCCCCAAATCCCTTTGAAACAAATGGAGTTCAACTGACATGACATGAGGTGGCCACCCATGTCCAGCTGTGCAAAAATCCCCACTGAATCCCACCAGGGCACCTGGAGACCTTCTCTACCGCAGAGCAAAGCATCCCCTGGCAGTTCCTTTCCTTCCCAGGGTGGTGCCAATCCAGCCCATTCCTTAAAAAGAAGCCCAGCTTGCGACTCTCTTCCGTGTCTGTCTGAGCAGCTGTTTTTAGCTCGGGAGCAGAAAGGCGGGGGTGGATCAGTCGCCCTCATCCAATGTTTGCCATCTGCACAATGTTATCTCCTGTAAACACGGCAGCTAATGAGCCTCTGCAGCCAGGAATTCGGGATTGATCGGGATTTATCGGGAGAAGGGAGCCCTCTGCACACAGGCTCGGGCTGGGGCTCGGGCACGGGGCTCCAGGCTCCCTCCAGCCCCGTGTTCCCCCAGAACCAGCCCAGCTGCACCAGGAAGGGCAGGGGGGGCCGAGCTGAGAGCTGAGGGTGGGGAAGAGCCTTGATTTGGAGCCATGTGAGGACACTGAGGGCACTTGGTGCGTTCAGCTGGAGCAGAGGAGACTGAGGGGAGACCTCACTGCACTTCCAACTACCTGGGCAGGGGCAGAGGAGGGGCAGGGACTGAGCTCTGCTCTGGGGGGACCAGGGACAGCACCCAGGGAAGGGCTGGAGCTGTGTCAGGGCAGGCTCAGGTTGGATCTCAGGCAAAGGTTCTTCCCCCAGAGGGTGGTTGGGCACTGACCAGGCTCCCCAGGGCAGTGGGCACAGCCCCAAGGCTGCCAGAGCTGCAGGAGGGTTTGGCTGATCCTCTGGGGCACAGGGGGTGACTCTTGGGGCTGGGTCTGTGCAGGGCTGAGGGTTGGACTGGATGGTCCTGGTGGGTCCCTTCCAGCTCAGCAGATTTTGTCATTCCATGATTCTGTGGTTGGAGCAACAACATGGCATGGGGGGATATTTTTCCATTCCCTTTCCTGGGATGAAGCTCTTGTGGCTCAGCCCTGGGGCCACGAGTTTCCTGCTCTGGTTCCATCCCCACTGGTTCAGCTTTGCCCCACACTCCACCCCAGCTGGGTGTTCCTGCCTGTGGCAGCAGGATCCACTTTTCCTCCAGGACTTTTACTTTCCAGTGCTGGGGGGATGCAGGGGAGGGTCACAGCCCAGAGAGTCCTTCCTGTTTCCCCCACAGCTCCAGGCAGCCCCTGGCTGGTCCCTCCTGCCTCTCACCCCCCACACTCATCTCTCTGCTTCCATCCTCATCCCTCCTCTCCAGTTTATAGCTCAGGCTCTGGAAACAAGTGAGTATTTGCCTCTTGTGCCCCATGACTCGACTGTCCAGACTCCCCTGTGTCTGTGAGGGGAGGGACAGGGCTGGGGGACAGGCAGAGACTTCCCTGCTCAACATGAGCTCAGGGGAGAAACAATTCCAAGGCTCTGCTGTGGCTCCTCTACAGAGGAGTACAAGCCCATCTCTGACAGGAGAGGAGAAATCCCACCAGGGCTTGGAGCCCAGCAGGGCTGATGGCAGCAAGCACAGCCACCCTCCCTGCAGGTCTCACATGGGGGGCTGTCCTGCTCCCACCCCGTGTGAGTCCCAGGAGGAGAAGCCAAGAAAGAGAGGGAGGTGCTGGATGCCTTTGGGAAGGGTCTGGAGGAGGTGAGGAAGCAGCTCATACACAGCCTGGGTCTCCTGACCCCTCTGTGCTTCGTGGTAAAGTGCCTTCCAAGGTCTGCTGGCTCCCAGCTGGGCAGGGAACAGAGGGATTGTGGCACCTGGGGCACCCTTTGTCTTTGCTGGGAATGGAGAAGCTCCTGAGGAGTTCAGGAAGGTGAGAAGGACACAAGTGTGTGTGTGTGGGGGGAAGTGTGGGAGAGAAGGAAACGAGGAGAAGTTTCCCTGCCAAAGGCTGAGGGGTTGCAGAGAACGACCCAGAAACTGGGAGCTGGGACAGCAAACACAGCATCTTCCAGCCTGGAAAATGAAATCCCATCCTGATTTCTGAGAGCCAGGAATAGCAGCACTGTGGAGGAGCAGGGGTTCCCACAGTGCAGAGGGAATGGTGCAGGGACCACCTCCAGCTCCAGGATCTGCTGGGGGTTCCAGCTGACACCTCTGAGAGCACCCTCTGACAGAATCACAGAATGCCTTGGGCTGGAAAGGAGCTGAAAGGCCATTTAGATCAGCACACCATTGGAGGATTTTGAATTCGTGGTCCCCTTCCCCTTTAGGGGTGGTTAATTCAGGCCAGAAATCCTCCCCTGCAGGGACACACCAGGTCTGTGCCATACCCAGCTCTGGGGCAGGGCTGCATTTACACCGGGATGGGCTGATCCCCCAGCGTGGGCAGCAGGGCAGGGGGGGATTGTGCCCCTCTGCCCCTCAGGGGAGACCCCCCTGCAGAGCTGCTCCAGCCCTGGGGAACAGCACAGGGAGGACATGGAGCTGCTGGAGAGAGTCCAGAGGAGGCCCCAAGGTGGTCAGAGGGCTGGAGCAGCTCTGCTGGGAGGAAAGGCTGGAGGGTTGGGATTGTTCAGCCTGGAGAGGAGAAGCTTTGGGGTGACCTGATTGTGGCTCCCCAATGCAGAAAGGAGCCAGAAAAGCCCTAAAACAGAGAGGGGCTCTTGACAAATACCCAAGGAGTCCATGGTGACCCCAGCCCTGGGGGCTGTTTGCCCTCTGACACCCTCAGCCAGTGGCTGTGACAGGGGAGGGTTGTTCTCCAAGGGCTGGTGCCAGAGCTGTGCCAGCCTCAGATCCCAGAGGGACAGACCAGTCCATGCAGGAAAAGGAGGCATGGATGGATCAGGGCTTGCTTTTGCTCCGGGGTCTCAGCTCCTTTTTGAACATCACAGGCTCCTCCCTCCCTGCAGGGACCCAGCAGGTGACCAAAGTGGGGGCTGATGGAGGTGGGCACTGGAGTTGGGACCATCCCTGTCCCGAGAGTGCCGGGATGAGGCTGGAATGTGGCTCGGGGTGTTGTGTGGTGAGGAAGGGAGGGGTGCTGGGGGCACAGGGGTGAGGGGCTGAGCTCAGTGATCCCCTCCCTGTGCAGCTCCAGGAGCAGCCCAGCTGCCAGCCCTGCCCCTGGGAGAGCTGTGCCAGGGGGCTGGGGTGAGGTTTGGGGTGAACTGTGGGATCCCTAGGGTGGGGTTTGGGGTGAACTGTGGGCAGGAATTAATCACATTACAGGAGGAAGCTGCTGCTCTGCAGAGGGGGCTGTTCTGCTGAGAGCAACCACTTCCTTGCTCTGGGACTGGTGGGATCCTTCCCCCTGTTTTGGACATGGCAGTCCCAGCAGCCCCTCCCAGTCCTCCCTGCACTGATCCCAGCACCACCCTGACTCCAGCCAGGGAGGAGCCCCCCGGGTGGGAAGCAGAGGCTGCTCAAGGCTCTGCAGGGAACCCCAAACCTCCTGGAGCAGTTTTGCCCCGTCCTGGAGGACGTGCTGGAGGAAAAGCCGGAGAAGAAGGAAGCCAAGAGGGTGAGTGTGTCCTTCAGTGCCAGCCCTGAGCTGGCGCAGGGCCACAGAAACTCTTCTGAAATGATTATTTTTATTTTTATTTTTATTTTGGGGGGAGAAGCAACCAAAACATCAAAAATACACCCACGTGGAGCAACCCCCCTCTGAGAGGAAAATGGGATGGCAGAGGCGGAATTACACAGGGATAAACCCCCTGCTCCCACCTCTGAGCCTGGTTATTCGTGTCTCTCCAGCAAATCTTCCTCCCAGGCAGCCTTTCCTGGGCTAAATTACCCTTCCTCGAGGGCAGGAGGGTGTTGGAGGGCACAGCAGCCCCTGTCCCGCGGCTTTCAAGGGGACTTTCACTGTCCAAGCCCCTTTTCGTGCCGAGCCTACGGAGCGGTGCCTCCTGCCAGCATTCCCGAGCTCCCGGCGATGCAACACCCCCCCCTAGCACCCGGCAGAGCTGCTGCAGGGGCCGGGCAGGGAGCACGGGGGGGTCCATCCATCCCTGCCCCAGAGCAAGGCAGAGGTCCCGGTTCGGGTCCCAAAGCACGAAGGAAAAGCGGTGACTCCGGGATTTTTTTACGTTGTTCCCTGGAGATGCTTTTAAGGAGCATTCCTGGGGTTTTTTTCCATGTAGGCTGGAGCACTGGCACTGCCCCTCCTGCCTTGGCACGTCCTTTGGGAACACTGGAGGGAGTGTGGAAGGCAGCAGAGGTGCCCAAAGCTGGACCTACAGACACAGACCCCACCTGACCCTTCACTTCCCATATTTTACATCCCTACAAGTCCAGGACATTCATGGTCCCAAAACCTCCCAAGAGAAAATGCTGCCCAGAGCCTGGAGCCTAAAAAATGCCCCAAAATTGCAGAGATTTGTCTTCAGTCATTTCCCAAAGCAACTGGGGGCTCTTTGCCTGGGAGCTGTGCTGGGAATAGGGTGGGTATCAGGGCTGGTGGGAACTTTGGGGTTTGGGCAGGGCTTGGAGCTCGAGGGATGCTCCTGAGATTGGGGTGATGGTGCTGAGGGGTTGTCTCCTGTCCTGGGGGAGGACAAGGTCAGGCTCCTTGGCCACCCTCTGCTCCAGGTTGTGCAGGGAATCCCCACTGGGACCTGCAGGAGACTCCAGGCTCTGGTCAGGCTCAGGAACAGAAGGCTGAGGAATTCCCTGCTCCCTCCTCCTGAGGGATGAGCTGGTCCCCGTGCTGGGGGCAGTCAGGCCATACAAGAGGCCCAGCAGAGCTTTGCCTGGACAGCTCTCCATCATCCCAGTGAGGTGACCTCCTGTCCCCTCACACCCTGAGCGTGGGCACCTCTGGCCATCTCCTGATGGCCATGGGATGCTGTGCCCTGCCCCAGTGGGCAATGCCCCAGAAATGCCCCCCAAATACCCCAGAAAAGGGGATTTGTGGTGATGCAGGTCCCTGCAGTTGCTCTCTGCATATTGAGCCCATGTGGGGTCAGGAAAACCCCCAGCTGACCCCAAAAAACCCCAGCAGGGTGAGATACAGCTTTGGCAGTGCTTGCAGATCCCTTTTCCCCCCATTTTTCACACAACCCCATGTGGGGTGGGGTTGGGTCCCCAAGGGCAGCCCACAGGGCTGCCAGGAGTGGGTGGTGATTCCCCTTGTGCTCCATGTTCCCTTCCAGCCCAAAGCCCCCCAGGTCTGTTGGTGGGTCCCAGCCCGTGGTGGTACCACCTGCAGCAGAGCCTGGAGCCCTGGTGACCCCCAACCCGCCCCCTGGAGCACAGTCCCCTCCACCCACAGCCCCCTGAGGACTCCCTGGGGCACCCACTGACCTCCAGAGCCAGAATTCCCAGCCAGGACTCATCCCCTGGTGCAGAAGAGTCCCATCAGCCCCTTTTGGGGTGCCCAGGACCCTCAGCCACGACCTGGCCCCGAGTGTTCCGAGTGCTGCTCCAACAGCAGCACCTTTGGGAGCTGCCACAGGGTGGGTGCTGTGACCCCCCAGCAGGGTTTGTTTCCCATGGGACTCCCTTCCCACGTGGAATGACTCCCACAGCTCAGCAAGGTCAGACCCGAGGGTCTGTGCCCACCTCGTGGTGCCAGAGACAAACGGGGGGCATTTCCCAGCGGGGTTTGGCTCCTTGTGCCCCTCCCAGGACCTCTGCCAGGGGCTGAGGGACTTCCCAGGGGGGTTTGGAGCAAAGGGAATAATGGGATGAAATGAAAACTTGGAGGAAGTGTCAGAAATTGGAGAAAAGTAGCTCCAGGGGGCAGAGGGAGAGGAGGTTGTGGGCAGGGGAGGAAGAGCAGTCAGGTGTTTGCTCCAGGGGCAAGAGGAAGCCAGAGGAAGGTTTGGAGCTCAAGCAGAGCAAGGCCAAACACTGGCAAGGGAGGAGTGGGAGTCACTGGAGACTCCAGCAGCTGATGGGGGTGAGGGACCTGCCTGTGTCCGTGGGGAATGGGGGGTTCCTCCAAGCCTGGAGCATCCCAGGGCTGCCCTGGAGCTGCTGCAGGAGTGGGCAGGGGGGACAGCAGAGTGCCCAGCCCCCCTCTCTGTGCCCCAGCTCAGAAGAGATGCCGAGGGAAGCCCACCCTGTGCCCCCCAGGCCCAGCCCCAAGGAGGAGCCCGTGCTCTCCACAGCCATTCCAGGGAATTCCATGGATTCTGGGGCACATCTGGACTCGCTGGAGGAAACAGCTGGTTCAGGTACCACCTTGTTCTTGTAGGGTGGGTCAGTGAGGTGGTGGGCACGGCCCTGGGGATGCCTTAAAATCTATAAATGTCTTAGATTTTAGTAGAGCACTTTTAGTCCATCACCTTTGGACAAGGTTTCTGAAAGTGCTGGTGAATGTTTCTTGTCAAGAATTCCAAGGGACAAAGATTGTAGCAGGTAAAGAACATTTCATCCCTAGAAAATACAGAATAATACTCAGAATGTAAAAAATACTCAGAATAAAGACCTAAAAGGCACATGACTGGATAGAACCAAGTCAAAACTGCTGAGAAGTAGTTCCACTCTGAAGTTCAGCCCCTTGAAGCTGTTCCAAGGAGGCTGGCCCAAGGAGGGCAGAGGAGATGATGAAGAGGAGGATGGGGATGAAGGGGTGGTGGTTTTGGGACCACTGACCCGAACTGGGGAGGTGTGGTGAGGGTGGGGTTGGGGGCTGGGTGTAACCACGAGCACATGTCCAGGTATTGTAATTAAATGTAACTATAAAAATTGTGAAGGCCCATGTGCACCTTTGTGCATTTAAGGCCCCTTAGTTAAAGAGCTGTTTTCTGCCTTTCTGTGCTCAAAATTGGCTGGTTTTAGGCAACACTGGTGAGCACCAGCAGTGTCCCTGTGTCACCCCCCTCCTGGGGCTGCAGTGGGACAAGTCCTTTCCTTGCTGTGCCCACTGGTGGCTTTATCCACGGGCACCCTGAGTGCCCAACCCTGCCAGGGGACCTGCCCAGGGCACAACAAACCCCCCTGAGCAGGGGGAGACCAGAGGAGACCACAGGTGGGTGTCTTGCCCCCCTGTGCCACCCCCATGCCCTGGGACTGCCACTGAACCTGCTTTTCCCTGTAGGAACAGCCACATCCGTGGTGGGAGAACACCTGGATCAGGGGGCACAGGGACCGCCCAGGGGGTGAAACCCTTCCCAGCTGTGAGCTTGGCATCGCCCAAAGCATCCAGCCCACCAGGGATCCCGTGCCAAAGGGCCACGGGAAGGGGTTTTGACATAATTTCCATTAAAATAATAAAAAAACCCAGTCGTGCAAGGCCTTCTGCTCAGCTCCTGCCCGTCAGCAGGGGCACAGTTTGGGCACAGGGAGTTCCAACCTGCAGCCCTTGGACCCTCATCCAGCTGCAGGCATCTGCCCTTTCCCTAAAGTTTGGCCATTCACCCTCTTTCTGGGGGGAAAAAAAAATCAGTATTCATGCCATTGGGAACAAAGCAGTGAGTCTGTTCACCAGAGAATCGACTGGAGAAAAGGTCTCTGGAACAAATCTAGAGATAATTGGAGTGATGCAATGACAAAATGATTGAATTACTAAAGCAGGACTTAAACATAACCTCAATTTATGGGGAGAGCTGATGTAATTAAAGCGGTGGCAGTGTCAGAATCAAATTGCTTTTTTTTTAATTTTTTTTTTTTTTTAACAGGAGGAAAAAAATTAACAAAGATTTCACCCAAGGAAGGTCCAGCACAAATACTGAGAAGATTTTTTTTTCTTTTTTTTTTTAATTCCTTTTTTCCCCCTTATTTTTTTCCTTATTTCCCTGTTATTATTTTACATCTTATTTCCTTATTATTATTTTATACCTTATTTCCTTATTATTATTTTATGCCTTATTTCCTTATTATTATTTTATACCTTATTTCCTTATTATTATTTTATGCCTTATTTCCTTATTATTATTTTATACCTTATTTCCTTATTATTATTTTATGCCTTATTTCCTTATTATTATTTTAT
>NW_016690609.1:30400-53194 GCF_001604755.1 Lepidothrix coronata
TGGGAAGCCATTCCCCCTTGTCCCCTCACTCCAGGCCCTTGGAAATAGTCTTTTCTCAGTCTTTCCTGTAGCTCCTTCAGGCCCTGCAAGGCCACAATCAGGTCACCCCAAAGCTTCTCCTCTCCAGGCTGAACAATCCCAACTCTCCAGCCTTTCCTCCCAGCAGAGCTGCCCCATCCCTCTGACCATCTTGGGGCCTCCTCTGGACTCTCTCCAACAAGTCAGAGCCCAAGCCCCAAGTTCTCCCTGGGCAGGAGGAGCAGCTCCAGGGCTGGGGGTGCAGCTTCTCCCAGCACAGGATCCTCACACTCCCCGAGGCACCACAGGAGATGAGGCCCTTTCCAGCCACAGCCATGGGACAGTTTCACAGCAGGAGTGGTCACACCATGGACACAGGAGCAGTGTCCCAGCAGGAGTGGCCACACCACAGCCATGGGACAGTGTCACAGCAGGAGTGGTCACACCATGGACACAGGAGCAGTGTCACAGCAGTGTCACAGCAGGACTGGTCACACCACAGCCATGGGACAGTGTCACAGCAGGAGTGGTCACACCACAGACGGGCTCAGCCAGAAAGGATTCTCCCCTTTGGAATGTTTTTTTTTTTTTTTCCAGTGACATTCCCTGCATTGAAATATTCCATCCCGCGAGTTTTGGGGCCGAGGGAAACGAAAAGTGATGCTGGAAGATTAGAAACCTTCCAAGGGCAGGAATTCCTGGATCCAGGTCTGCCTCAGCTCCTGCCCACACTCTTGTCATCTACACACATCCGAGTGTAGCCCAGGGAGAACCAGCTCAGGGAATTTGTTGGAGAATTTGTGCTGCATAAAAATAAAATGTAACTCTCCGAGCTGCTTCCTTGGGATGCTTTTAGTTCTAACACAGCCCTCAACCTGCTTTTCAATTTTTCCTGGGGGTTTTCCCGCCGTTTCCATCCCCCTGTGTACCTTCAGCTCGCCACTACTTGTGTGTTTCCTATCTAAATTAAACATTCCCCTGCTTTTCAGCCCCTTTCCAGTGGAGCTGAGAACATACCGGCAATTTTTTTCCCCCTCCTAAGAACAATGAAGTATTTAGAAGTGTTTAATCTCTGCCTTGAAACTGAGCTCTGCTCCTCAGAGAGCTCCCAGCAAAGGAGCTCTGACTTCAGCACCTCGCTGACTTGGGGTCCCCTGATGCTTCTCCACCTGATTTTCTGGGATTTTGTCTCAGCATGTGACTAACAGGAAAAAAACACACCCTAATCTTTTATTTTTATCCTCAATTCCCGGTATTTGTCCATCCTCCTCCCAAGAAAGAACCTGCAGGACCCAAAGCTGAGGGGAGTTCAGCTGAGCAGGAAGGTTGGAGATGTTGGTCATGACACGGACAGAACAAATGGAAACAGCTGGAAACAGTGATTTTGGTCTTTAAGATTTTTCTTTTTTAATATTCACGTAAAAAAAAAAAAAACAAACAACAACCAACAAAACAAACAAGCCAAAAAATAAATCCAGCATGCAAAAAATAAAAAAAAGCAGAAAAATCTAAGTTTATACTGAGAGTGGAGATAAAACCATGGAAAAGAGTGTCAAGGTTTTTAAGATGGAATAGGATTTACCTCTGCAAAACTGAATTGTTCTCCTTCAAACAAGCCCATCAGTAGTAGGAAAGGGAGGGTGAGCCCTGACATCCAGCAGGGATTTATCCCAGGTGGCAGGAGGGGCCAATGTCCAGCCTGAGAGGGACCAGGAGGTCTTCATCCAAGAGTTGGATGGAAGCTCTTCCCACCTCTCTCCAGCCATGAGCTCCCAGGTGTTCCCTCCTCCTCCTCCTGCTGCCCTTCCCCAGGGGCAGCAGCTTCCCCCCTCCTGGACCTTGCTGGGATTTGCCTCTGGGATGGTGGCTGTGGGGAGTTGGGGACAGGGGATGGTCCTGGAGCAGGGATGGACATGGAGGTGGTGGACCCAGACTGTGCCCACTGGGAGCACAGCCTGCCCCCTCTATCCCTGCCAGCCACCAGAGATGCCACCAGCCTGGTGGCAGCTTCACCCGCCAAAGGCCCAGCTCTGGAGGGACGTTCAGCTCCACTCTGAACCCTCCAGAACATCAAACCAACACCAGCATTTCACCAAAACCACTGTGCCAGTGAACTCCTGCAGAGAACCATGACAAGTGGTGCCAAAACCTCCTGCAGGTGCCCAACAAAGTGGCCACTTGGGAGGGTTTGGAGCCCTTTTTTCTCCCCAACTCATCCCTTCGCTCTGCTCACGGGCACTTTGCAGAGCTTTGTTAGGATGTGCTCTGGAGCCAGGTGACAGCACAGAGCTCTGCCCTCCCACCTCAGCTCTCACATCCCTTCCTCTGACCCCTTCAAATCAACTCCCTCTCTGATGGCTTGGCTGGAGGAGGCAACATCCCACCAAGGAGTTAATCTTCACATCACTGGGGGAAGAATTAACACAAGCAAGTCCTGGTGTTGGTGTGGAGTTAAATATCTAATGCTCCCTGGGATTTCTGCTCCAAATGTAACTGTAATTAATTCTAAATGAGAAACTCTCCTGGCCTCATTAAAGATGACATCTGCAGGAACACTGGTCACACACAGAGGTTTGGAGCTGTTACAGCAAAGATCTGTTGTAGGAATAACAATGGATTATTCATATTCCCTGGAGAGATCAGAAGAAATAAATACACTTTGGTATCACGGGTTACAGCAAATGTCTAAGGAACATAAATCAGATTAAATCTCCCAGCAGATCAGTACAACCAGCAAAGCAAAGGTGTGACTGAGCAGGAACAGTCACCAGGGAGGAGAATTCCATGACTGTGGGGTCTGTTTGCATTGGGCACATCCAAAGGGACACGGCTGAATTTACTTCAGATACACAGCTATTATTAAAGGGGAAATTTTCACTATTGGAATAACTGGGAAAGGGCACAAGGCACCGCTCCTGGATATCAGTTTACACATAAAACAGGAGCAAAATGTTCTACTCTGAGAGCACCAAAAGGCAGTGTTTTGTTACAGACCTCCTCGTGGCAGGCAGTCCAATAAAACTGATGTCCAGGATGCAACCTCAGAGTAGAAAACACGACAGAAAACACAATCCTGTTCACAGACTGCTTTGGTTGCTGCACTTTTTGCTTCTGAAGTTACAAATACACGAGAGAGCACAATCTGAGCCCAGAAGGTCTGCTAGACATAGTCATATTTGGAAGGGTAGGAGCGTCTTCCCTCCTCACTCCGAGGAGCTTCTTCATACCCTGGGCCCTTCCTGGTCTTTGGGTCGGGCTCATAGCCCTTGTAGGGCCCCGTTCTGTAGGAGATGTTCGGTCCTGACGCGTTGTAGGACACGGCTTTGTACCTGGAAGAGACAGAAGAGGTTCCATCAGGCACTGGGGGGGTCCGGGACCACCCAACCTGGCACCCTCTGTGCCTGTTTGCTGCTGGATTTTAGGCAGCTTCATCATCACTTGGAGACACTCAGTGAGCTCAAAACCATCCACTCATGGACAGACTGCAAGTCCCTTTCCTGTTTTTTCATGAACTTATGATTGCCTTCTCATCAGTAATTCCTTGGTTGAGTGAAGACCCAAGTACAAGAACCAGCTGTGTAGGCGTACAAAGTTCTCCCTGATGTGGCTGCCCCATCCCTGGAAGTGTTCCAGGCTGGGTTGGATGGGGTTTGGAGCAACCTGGTCTGGTGGGAGGTGTCCCACACGGCAGGGGGTTGGAATTAGATGGTCTTTAAGGTTCCTTTCAACCCAAACCACTCCATGATTCTGCATAAATCATAGGGGTCACCTGATGCAATCCCCACCTTCTAATGATCTGCTGTGCACCTTGCAAATGAAGCTGCAATTAATGGGCCTGACTTCACCAGCACATTGCAAATTTTAGATTTTAAGGTCTCTCTCCTGCTCTATTTGTTTGCAAGTCACACAGGCAAATGGTCTCTTTTGACCCAAAAAGGGCAAATAAATAAACATGTATTGGTGGAGTTGATGTAGTGCTGGGTTAATGGTGGGACTGGATGGTCTTTTCCAACCTAAATGATTCTGTGATTCCACCATCACAGTAACTGTTGTGATGGGGATCTCACAGACACGTCCTGGGCTGGTTGGGTGCTACCCCAACAGCCAGGGTTTCAGGCAGCACCTTCCCACGTGTCCCACAGCTCAGCTTACCGGGATTCCTCTGGAATGAGCCCTCTGCAAGCCAGGCACATCATGATGCCCCCCACGAGGGCCAGGCCGCCGGCCACCCACCCCACGAAGAGGGCTGAGCCGAAGGTGTACCTGTGGGACAGAGACTGCTCAGGGCTGGGCAGGGGCCAGGCTGCTCCCCCAGAACACACCGAGCCTTGTCATCCTCCCCCAGCCCCTCAGGAGTGCCCAGAAGTCCCTCAATGGGCTCCCCACCTCCTCCTTGAGCCGCAGGAGCAGAGACATCCCAGCCAACATCTCCAGGGCAGGTAAGAGACTTTATCTCCCAAGGGGCTGAATCTTCCCAGTCCTGTGACCATCCCAACGTCCTCCCAGATGGCCCTTTCCTCTGGCTGTAGCCCTGAGGGAGATCCCCCACCACAAAGCCCCCTGAGCCAGCTGACCACCCACCTGTTCTGGACGTTCTGCATCCCCTGGTACATGTTGGTGGTGGACATCCAGAAGTTTGTGACCAGCATGTTGGCAAACACGGACACGCCGGTGATGGCACACAGGCCTGGACAGGAGAGAGGGACACACTGAGACCCACACGGTTCAAAAGTCACCTGTGGCCTTGGGGAAGCACCTTCCAGCTCTGGAAAGCTGGGTGAGACACTGCTCTGTGTCCTTCAGCAACGCAACACATTACACTTTTCTGCCAGGATTTCCTTGCATTTACAATTCCGACAGCAGGAATGCAGTGTCACCCCCCACAATCCCAAATCATCCCAGCAGGAATCTTCCTCCCGATGTGTTTTCTCACAGAAAATGAGTTTAACAAACATTTCAGCAGCTGAAAATATCCAATGTTAAAGGTTTGTTTTACAGTGACAAACGTGGACAAAAGGTTCCCTGCCAGGAATTATTTTTTTGAGTGGAAAACAGGTTCTCTGCCCCGTGGAAGAGGAGATACATTTGGTTCACAACCTGCTCATTGCCAGGTCTGGCAGCCCAGCCTCAAGAGGTGGGACCTTCTTCCATCCGTGTGCACAAGGGCTCAGGGTGATGCCCAGCCCTGAGGAGCCTGGCAGGGATGCCAATCCCCTGTTTTCCTTAGCAGAGGGATTCACAGGACACTTAAACATGGAATCCCAGGATGGTTTAGATTGGAAGGGACCTTAAAGCTCCTCTCATTCCACCCCTTGCCATGGGCAGGGACACCTTTCACTGGACCAGGTTGTTCCAAGCCCCGTCCAGCCTGGCCTGGGACACTGTGGAAGGAGGAACAAAACAAAACTAAGTGTCATGTGAGGATTTTTGGCCCAGATATATGGACTCCAGATCTCCTGGGCATCCAAAGTCCTATTTATCATTCCTACATCCACCAAGACCTCTGGGTCTTTCCCAAAACAATTCTTCACAGCACTGGGGAGGTCTGAGCAAACCTTTAACACTTCTCCCCCTTGTTTGGGGAAGAAACAACCTCCAGCTCGCAGAGATCTGACCAAGGGCCAGCTCCACCAGGCATGTGGGGGCCCAGCTCCTCACCAGCTGAGCCTGGGGACCTTGTTTGGAAATGGGTGAAGGCAACCAAGGGATCTCCCATCCCAGGAGCCGGTCACATCTTCAGGAACACACGAGTGGGATTTTCTAATTGCCCAAATTCTCAACCCACTGACTCAAAGGAGTAAAACCAACCAGCCTGCTCCACTGGAAGGTGTCCCTGCCCATGGCAAGGGTTTGGAATGAGATGGTCTTTAAGGTCCCTTCTGATCCAAACCATTCTGTGATTCTGAAGTGACAGTTTTAACGTGCAAAATTAAAGCTGTTTTGCAGAATGTTGTTCCTCTTTCCAACTTGCAATTATGAAATACCTTTAACTTGAGTTGTATGTCTCATGTCCCAGCAAAAGTCAAGTGTTGGGATTTTAAGGGTTTTAGATAGGGGCATTCTCCTTCCAATCATTAGGATATGGATTTGATTTGATTTGATTACTATCTCAGAAAAAAAGAAAGTAGGAAAAGCTCTAAGTGATGTGTTAAGCATTTAAAATGAGGTAGTTGGGCAACACTGGGCATTCTTGCTGCCCTCCTGATAACCCAAGGTATTTAAAATTATAAGCTGAGCTATGAAACCCCTAAAATTATTCCTAAAATTATTATGTATAAAGCCTGAAACTCATAAAAAATATGATACATAAATAAACGATAAAATAGTACATGACAATAACAAATTAAGAGAGATGTTTTCCTTTGTGAGCTTTTTTTCCAAGTCTTCCTTGTTCTGTCCATGCAAACTTCTGGTTTCTGGGTGTTTTTTTTACTAAGCAGAGGTAGAAACCACTTGACCCCAGGAGGCCGAGCTGGAGGACAGATGCCAATAACTCCGTGAGAGCACCAACGCTTTGGGTGGCTCCAGAGCAGCTGTGTGGAGAGCTGGCCACCCTCAATTCCAGGCACAGGGAAAACGGGACACCACCCACTTACCAGCAACAATGAACATGATGCCAGAGGTCAGAGTCATGTTGGCTTTTGCAGAGTCCTCCATGGTCCCGATGCGGATGCACTTGAGGGCAAAGATGCAGACGAGGAGGCCGAGGATGCCCAGGACGATGCCCACGATCATGAGTGCCCTCACGGCCTGGAACATGGCTGTGGGACAGAGGGAGACACAAGCAGTGACTGACAAGAGACTTGCCAGAGCCTGGGAGCGTTTTAAAGGCTGGTTCTGTCTGAAAAGATAAGTATTAAGGAAGAAAACCTCGGCAAACGGGCGCTGGGTTTACACTGGAGTGTTATCTCTGGAACGGGCTCTCTGCCCCAGCTTCCCAAGGAGTTTGATGGCTTAGACAGGATGTTTTATGACTGTTCATCAGTCATGGTTCATTCAGCTGAAATTCATGGAGAAGAGTTAGTGGGGAGCTGGGAGAAGCACGAATTGTTTCATTACTAAATTGCCTAAGAAAACACTCTTATTTTTAATCCCTGAGCAGCAACGAAAGCAGACAGCTCCACCCAGCTCTCCATGATACTTCCAGCTACTGCATGGCTCCAAACGCAGTTCTGGATGTTCCTGATCCAAAGGAAAGCACATGGCACAGGAGAAGAGGAAAATCATCTTGACAAACATTACACACCAGCAAAACTTTGGCCACGACCTCCCTCCCCACATCCCTTCCATGGTGATTTGTAACAGTCCTGTATAAAACTGTCCATGTTCATTAATAAAGCACACAAATGCCCCCAGCCTGAGTTTGTCCAGCAGCCTGCCATGAGGTGGGAATGCTTGTTTGGAGGCAGGCTGGGATGCTGGTGGGTCATTCCTGAGGGAGCTGAGGGCTGAAGGCAACAAAACCCCTCAAGACTCCCTAGAAAAATAAAGGGGAGATCAAAGAGAAACTTGCACCTTTAAAAACAGAGAAGTGGAGGGGGAAAGGGGATGTGAATACCAAGGTGATTCTCTAATAAGGTGGCACATATCCCATCTTTCCTGCAATCCAGAGCTGGCCCCAGACACTTCTCCTTCTGCTCTCCTGGGCACAGACAGGGAGGCGGCGGCGCTGGGAGGGGGGGCCGAAAGCATTTCAAGGGCTGGTGGGACTTGGCTGGGACACTTTGCAGCCTTCTCTTGCCCTCTCACGAGCTCTCCCAGCCCTGGGCTTGGCTCTGATGCTCCCCAGGCGTGACTGTCCCTCTCCAGGGAAGGTGACTGGGCTCATGGTGGGGTGAGAAGGGCAAGGAGAGTGTTCTGCAGCCCCAGGGACTTCCCTCGGCCTGGCTGTCACCCCTTGGGATGCCCAGGGAGCACGGAGCAGACTCTGCTGGCTTCACACAGGGTGGGCAGGAGGGCAGGGGTGGGTGCTGGCGTGCTGTGAGGCACCAGCACCCCGAGCAGCAGCGCTGGCACCACAGACTCACAGAAACAGGCACCCTGCCACCCACAAACTAGGAACACACCACCCTCTCCCACCGGCAGTCCCACCGGGGCTGCCTCTTATGACTCAATTTGCCCTTATCAGCCGATAACAAGTGCTAACGAGCCGGGGATTTTCAATCTGCCATTCATCAGCCCCCAGGTGCGAGCTCATTAGCTGTTCTCCAGCGGAGAACAAGGAGCTGCGGATACGCCTTATCAGCCCTCAAAGGTTGTTCCGCAGCACCTGATGGGAAGCACAAAGCTGCAAAGAGAAGAAAAGCTCCATCTCATTTGTCTTTACAACCACCGAAGTTCCTTTGCAAGTGCCTTTGTTTCAGGGCAGGCAGGAGAGGCTGATAATCCAGCAGCAGACACCGGGGATCCTGAAGGAGCTCCTCGTCCCTAACACGGTCCTTCATTCCTGGGTGTTTCCTACAGACCTTATGGTTCCTTGGTGTTATCATGAGGTGTTTGCAACCCATCAAGAAGGGACCCTAAGCCAAGATCTGACAGAGAGCTTGTTGGTCCCCAGGAGATGTGTTCCTGGTGTGTCCATGGAATGACACAAGAGGCCAAGCAGCCGAGGATGTTGCACTTTTGCTGGAGCACTGAAGTCCAAGTTGGTGAATCTCCATAGAAAAGGAGCTGTTGGGAAGGGGAGGGAGTGGAACACAGAGGAAAAAATGCCAAATAGCCATTCCTGTCTCCATGAGAGTGACTTAGGCACCATCTCCACAAAGGGATGGGAAGGAGGAGAAAGTTCTCCCATGCCATGAAGGCCTCTTCACTTGGCTCCTGGGACTGGAAGCCCTTTGGAAAATGAGCACTGAGGCTTCAAGTGCATTTCTACCAAAAGTCCTCTGAACAGAGGTGAATGACCTCCCACAGCAGGGAGTGGAAGGGTTTAGACAAACAAAATAGAAGAGTAAGGAAAAAAAACGGCCTGAGGAGCAAAGAGCCCTGGAGTTTAGGGCAAGCACAGAAACCACCGGGGTTTGGGATAAACCTTTTGCATGAGGGGAGAGAACTTGGCTCCATATCTGCACACCTGATTTCTGTACAAAGGGGTGGTGTCCCACAACCAGGGAACAGCAAAAATTCAAGTTTCTTCACCAAAATAAATGCCAGTGATCTGAAAGTACAGTTTGCATCCCTGTGTTTTCCAGATGCAAGGGAAACCGGAGAGTCCTCTTTCTCCCCAGAGTAGTGAGAGGTGAGGAGGTAAAACAACTTTAAGTGATTTAAGGTAAAAATCACCTGCGTTTCTGTTGCTGATACAAAATTTGGAAAAAAAAATGGAAATCTGACTTTATGACAAATGATTGATGGGATATAGAAAGTTTAGGGAAAAAAATACGGTTTTTAAGTTAACCCAATTCAAACAGGGGCATTCTTTGCTTATGTTTTAAGGTATTCATCAATTAAATGGACACATAAAGATCCAAACTGATAGAATATCTCTAAGACACAACAGAAATTGCTTGTGATATTGCTTTGCATATTTGCCATATTACCTAAAAATAATTTAAAATGTAAAATCTGGATTAAGATAAATTGACACCAAAAGGATGGTTGCCATTGTCTCACTGCTCTTTGAAAACCAATCACCTCCACACAGCATTCTAAAGATATATATAGTGACAACATTTAGATATATATAGTTTGATAAATATATTTGTTATTCCTTAAAACAAATGGTGCCATAGGAAAAGGGACTCTAAATATCAGGTTTGCTCCTCTAAATGGAAGAGAAGTGGCCTGAGCAATCCTGAAGAAAACCAGAGACACATTTACCCCATCTCAGCCCTCGGGCTTTCCTCAGAAAGCAAACCCTGGTCCTCGGCAAAGCTTCCCAGAGGGAAGCCAGGTTGGCATCCCTGAGGATACAGGGCTGGAGCCCACATCCAGTCAGAAGGCCTGTGGGCAGCAGTCATTGCTGGGACCTGTTTGCAGTTGGGCACCACAGACACTCCCAGGGCACGTTTCCTGCTGGCTGGCACCAGAGCTCCCAGGCTGGCTGCCCCTCTCCCATGGGCCAGGAGCACTGGAATACCCTCCCTTGCAGTGGGAGGGCAAAAACAGCTCTTTTGGTAAAATTGGCAAGCAAACAGGAAAATAACACCCCCCTGCAATCGATTCTGCAGCACCAACCCTGCCCAGGTAATGTGGAGTGACCCAACCCGCCTTCCCCTGCTCCTCACCCTTCCTGCTCTCAGGTGGATTTCTCCAATTCCAGTTTTCCCTTTGGAAAAACCAGTCCTTTTCATTATTCTCTGCCAACACACAGTTCCACGCAGCTGTTTGCCTGGAGTTCCCATGCAAAGGGACAATCCCTGGGGGTTTAAACACCCTCTCTTCCCTCACACCACCGGAGCTGGGCTGATTTATGCCTGTACCTGTGATGCTCAGCCAGAAATCACCCCCGGGTTGCTCCAAGTTTCTCCAAGGTGTAACTTCCACTGAGTAAAGGTATTTTGGCAATAAATAAACACACACATTTTTACGCTGAGTAGCCTGGAAACATTATTCCTCCCAAAGGAATAACTCCTTCGGGAAGCTCCTACTGCTTCATTTCTGGATGAGAACGGCGCAGAGCTACAGGAGGAGCTCCCGGGTCAAACCTGGAGCATGTTCAGCCCTACCTGGCAGGCCGAGGATGGTGAAGTAGGGCCGGCACTCGGTGAAGCCGGAGCTCTGCCTCACGCAGCTCCTCCACAGCCCCTGGTACTGGAAGACGGCGGTGACGGGGTTGTCGTACAGGTCCTGGGTGCTCCACGTGTCCGTGGCCGTGGCCACGATGGTCCCCGCGACGCCCAGCGAGGCCACCAGGAAGCCCATGACCTGGCACAGGGTGGTGGACATGGTGTGTCCCCGGGAGAGCAGCGAGATGCCCGGGGGAGCAGCAGCACTAATGGGAGCAGCCGGGTCCTCTCCCCGAGCCACGGGAACGCGGCCGTTCTTATCAGATGCTTTCCGTGGAGCGCTGTTTGCTCAAAGTGTTTTTGCAAGATAGTCCAGTTTCACTCTGGCTGGGGAGGTTTGTGCTGGCAGGGCTGCAGATATGAGCTTTTGTCCTTCAGAGTGCTTGTCCTTCCCCCTTGGAGCAGCCACGCTCTGCCGAGTGTTGAGTAACCCACTTGGGGCCTGTGCCGGCCCCAAACCGAAACCCTGCGCTGCCCCTCGGGCTCCTCCTGCCTTCCTGGCACAGGGAAGGACCGTGTTCCCAGGGGAATTCAGCCCAGGCCACCCTCTGCTTATGCCACCAGCCCAATACGGGGGATCTCGATACCCCAGCACCCGCGGAGGTGTCCCCACAAGAGGCACGATGACAACCGGGGACACCAACAACAACAACCAGGGACACCAGTGGTGGCTCTGGGAGAGGGTGTAGGGCCACCAGCCCAGCCCAAGGACGTGGCTGCTCCCTGCAGGCCCCTGGAGCATCGCTGAGGTTGTGTGGGATGCTGATCATGGCACAACCCAAGGCACCAAGAGCCCAGCAAAGCTCCTCCAGCCCAGCTCTCCACCCGCCCACATCCCAGCAGCCAACACGTGGCCCCACTGAAACCCTCGGGGGAGGAAGGAGAGCACAGGGACCATTGGGAAATGGCCTTTTTGTGGTGCTTGTCTGCATTGACTGGAAGGATGGTCCTGGAAAAGGGGTGGGGATATAAAAACCAGGAAATTCATTTCCTCTGCACGGGGGAGAAGTGCTGGGTTTAGAGGAGCCATATAAACCCACCGTGCCACTGCCAGCAGAGCACAGTGAGCTCCAAGGACCTTCCAGACTTCACACTCATCCCTCCCCATCTCATACTCCTCTCCACTGATTGCCTTCAGCTCTGACCTAGAAACAAATTCCCACTTTAAGCAGTCCTGGTCCCCCTCCCTGCCACAGGCACCATCAGCACGTGTGGGAGCCACGAGGAAGAGAGGAGAGGCTGTTTCTGTGCATGGAGGAGTTACAACGGGGTTACTACCCCTTGGATTTTGCTTCTGCCTCCTGGAGAACTCCCTCCCAGGACCCCCCTTTGGCTCGTGGGGCTGTGGAAGCTGGTGGGCAGCACACAGAGATGTGCTGGGCTCTGCTGGGGCAGCCAGAGCACCATTCCATGGCTGGTGGCCACAAGTCACGGCCACCACCGGCCCAGGCGCGAGATGTCTTTGCTTCCAGCAGTTTTATTCAAATTTCCTAATTTTCACTGACTTTGGCAAGTTTATGTGCCAAGTTGCCAGCAAAACTAATAAGGGGAGCAAAACTCATAGAAGGGAGCCCTTGAGAACCAGAGGGGGCAGGAACTGCTTATCCTCTGTGAGGGAGAGGGCATGGGCTAACATTGCTCACCTTGGATGAGAACATTGCTCATCTTTGTGATAAACCAAGGCTGGAGAGGACCTAGAAGCTGGGGGGACAACTAGGGATGGGGAGGACCTGGAAGCTGGGAGGACCTGGAAGCCAGGAGGACAGAAAGGGTTCAAACCAGCAAGTGGCCGGTTCTCCACCTCATCCTTTGTGGTCCCCCAGCCAGAACTGTGTCCCAGCCCAGAAGAGCTGGTTGTACCCAACCCCTGATGCTGCTCAGCAGCTCTCCAGGATGACTCTGCTCCTTCCCAAGCCCCAGGACTCGCCTGCTTTCTTCTTGCTGTCTGGTGGTAAGAGACCACATCCCTTTTTCCAGGCTGAACCTCTTCAAACCAGGTCAGAGGAACAGCTGTTCCTCGCCCTATCCCAAGGGTGGGGCCACCCTGCATCCTGAGTGTGCAACATTGCCCAGAGAAATGATCCCAGAGACTGGTGACAGCTCCAACTAACCCCTGGGGAGGAAAAAGCAAAGGACAGGAGGAGAATTAAAAGGGCAAACGTATTTTTTTTCAGAGCCACCACTCCTTCCTCAAACCCTTCCTGCTGGTTTCAGCTGGAAGCAGCTGGAGCAGCTCTTCAAGCCCACCTTTTCTTCTCCTCCTCCACCATTTCTCATCCCAAGCTCCGTCGCTCCCCCAGGACACCTCTTGGAAAGAGGGACATCTCCTGGATGTGCCCTGAGCCAGGGTCTGCCACTCAATCTGTCACCTCACACACCTTTCCTTGGGGACAGAATCTCCCCCTGTTGATGTGAGATGCTGCTTCTCCTCCACCCTCTTACTCAGGGACACCTAAACCCCAGAGCAACCCAAAAATATCACCAACAGTCTCCAGGAAAGCCCGGGTGGATGAGCCTGGCTTGGATTTTGAGGGCCAGATTGAATCATGTCTCCAAAGAAGATAAACCAGCTCAGGGTTGTGAATCCCCCACTGAAGCCTCATGTTTGCTCCCTCAAAAATGGAGCTGAAGAAGCAATTTTGGTGATGATGCTCGTGCTGCAGCCCTGAGCTAAGAGCCAGACAAACACCCAGCCACGCCAAGCTCTCCACGTGGTGTCATCTTGGAAGAGTTATTGTGGTTGGGGGGGTTCTGTTTGCTCATCCCTAAAAATATTGGCTAAGGTGTTATCCAGCCATCCCAGCATTTGCTCTTTCTTACTCTCTAATCAGCATCACACTTGGAAACAGTGGGAAGTCAAAGCTCCCACAAACACCTTCCTCAGTGGCTGGTTGAAGCAAAGTTCTGGAGAAAAAACCTGAACTTGTTTCCATCCCACCCCTTCCCCAGCACATTTCCTCTGCCCCTCTCAGATAATTCTGATTTTAAGCTTATTTTTAAAAGTTGTTTCTGAACCACTCGGGGAAAAATATGTTTCCCTTTGCAAAAACTCATCATCCCATTTCCCCAGATAACAGAAGGTCACCTGGGAGTTTTACCTGGGCTGTGGGCTCAGAGCACACCCCAAGAGGTGGTTGGGTGATAGGAAAGCTGTAGGACAAGTCTAAGCATCTTTAGCACCACCTGATGCTCCTCTCCAGCCACCTGTGGGAGATGTCCACAGCCAGGAGTGGCTGAAGGATGGATTGCTCTCCAGCTTGCTGGTTGAAAGCTTGAGCCAGAGGGTTTCCCATGTCCCGTGGAAACGCTGGGAAGGGGCTCGATGAGGACACAGCTCTTGCCAAAGCCAAGCTCCCTCTCCAAGGAGCAAAGAACAGGGCTCCCGTGACTATTGGGACATCTCCAGTGGTTTACCCAAACCAGGGGAAGGAAGGGGGCTTTGTGCCCACTCCCCTCTGCCCCCTTTTTCTCAGCTCACCCTTGTTTTATCTGCCCAGGCGTCGGCTCTCCGTTATCTCAGACCGTTCCGGGCCCATGGCAACCCCGCAATGTTATCGCTGCCTCTCCCACAAAAATCACCTACAGCTCATGTTTGCTTTCAAATTTGCAAATAGAACTCACACCCTGCCAGTTGTTCACACCGTTCCAGCTTGTCCAGACCCAGCCAAGGCAAACCCACCCTTCTCCCCCTGCCCTCCACTGCTGTGACGAGCGCAGGCTCCAGGAGCGTGTGCTCCACCAGAAGAAGGGCTGAACGGCCCTTCTGGAGCTCAGTGGGGAAAGGGGGTCATGGAAGGACCCTATCCCAGCTCAGATCCACCCCACTGGTGTTCAGATGGTCCAGAGGGTCCTTTGAGGTGGCCCATGAAGCTGCGCTGTGCCCCAGATGCCTACGAGCTGTATCCCAGCCCCACATCTCCACAGCCCCTTGGATTTCCCTTGCCTTGCTCCTCTTCCAGCCCTTATCCCAGATCCTTTAGAACACTTTTAACCTGTCTCTCACCTTTGCATGGTGTGAAGGCACAAAGCAGTAAGAATGTGACACAAGCACCCAGCTCACTGCCACCTCTTCCCACCCCACGTGTCACTGGGGGTTGGGGTGCCCCAGACCCCTCCAAGGGTCCCCCATTGGCTCTTCCCCCATCCCTGCACCTCCTTCAGCTCCTGCTGGGAGTACAAACCCCCCCCCCCAGCCCCACGGGTGCCCTTGGTGGGTTTATGGCAAGTCTCCAGCCCACTTGGGCCACCTAAATCCTTCTGTGCACAAAACTGGGTCTCCCAAGGCTTCAAGAAGGTTACAGGAGTTACCTGCAGATATTTCGAAATTCGACTGGGTTAAGGGATTTTAAGCAGCAAAAAGAACATGGAAGAGACTTTCCCATGGCCACCACCAGTGGAGGTTTATGACAGGTCATCAACAGCCCCCATCCTCACAAACTTTGGGCATGAAAGAGTTCCAGGGAGCAGAGATGCTGTTCCTTGGCTGGTGGGATGCCCTGTCTCCAAAAGCAAGGGTTTTGCCACAAAATGTGTGCTGGTTGTAGGAACTCAAAGAGAACCTTGTCAGAACATGGATACAGAAGGAAGGAAATGCAGAGAAGCCAATGTTAATACCTCCTAAACATGAATTCTCCCAAGGAAGATCTGTGCACCTCTGCCACCCTCTCTCACCAGCCAGCTGAGAGCAGCTGTGTCACAGAGAAGTCATGGTTACATTCCCAGGGGTTGGTTTCACTCTGACCCCTCTAACATGGACATTTTTACTGGCTGGAGAAGTTTAACAGGCTGCTCTCAGGCTTTCAAAGCTTGCTGTTGGAAAAGCAAAAATATTCCTCTGTTTCAAGCCCCCAGAGCTTTGTTGCCTCAGCCCTTCTGGAAGGGTCGAAAGGGAATAAATTGTCTCCTCAGAAATGGCTGAAGCAGGTTCACTGAGCTGGGAAAAGGACACCAAGAGCAAACAGGAAAATCACTGCCCTTGTTCCTGCAGTTTAGCAAACTTGGAAGCAACTGGAAAAATGCTCCTTTTAGCAGAAGGTGCCTCTTGATTTCCTCATGAGGTGAAGTTCCCAGCCTTGCCCGAGCTCAGCTACTGCTATTTGTGCCTTTTTTGTGTGTTCTAATTCCGTCTGTGTCCTCCAGACCCTCCCACGCCAAACCAGCAGCAAAAAACAACACGAGAAAGCCAAATCAGAGCAAGCAGGTTCAGTTCTCAAGTGACATATTCCACCAGAGACTGACTGTTTATAGCTGAGCAGCAAAGAACCCGGGTTATTTCTCATTTTCATCTGTTATCTTGATTTTTCCTCCATCTATTTGAAATTAAAATTCCCAACCAAATTGAAGATAGATGATGGGCAAGACAGGTTTAATCTTTGCTAGGGGAGCGAGGGATTGAGGCAAAAAAACCCTTGGAAAGCAAAACTTCCTTGATGTGCTCAGGTCACCTCGCTGCTTGTGAGAGTCCTATTATTTTTATTCACTCTGGCACTATTGTTCCCAATATAAATTGCCATTGTCAGAATAATAAATAGGGGTTTATAATGGAAATGCTGACAAACCATTAACCACGGGGTGGGTAGAGAGGGGGGTTTAATGGCGAGCGAGGTGAAAATAAACATGGGGAGGATGCTCTTAAATAATATCTTAAGTTAATAATTTGATTTTTTAGCCTCATTTCCCCCCCACTCTGGTTGGGATAAAGTTGCCCTTTGCTGGTGGTGGGTGGGAAGAAACGCCTTTAGGAGCAGATGGATCTGGGAGACGGAGCCAATCCATAAAACACAGCAATGGGGAGAGTGGGTTTGTGGCTCCTCCAGAGACTGGGAAGTGTCAGCCAATCTATAACAGGAGGGGGAAACGGGAGCAGGGAGGGGGGGACTTCTGAAGAATTCATTAAAAAGAAAGGAAAAAATTCCACCTCATTTTGTAGGGCAGAGCTGATAACACCGGTCACAAAAAGCACATAAATATTCATATTCCCAGAGATCCCCCACAGCCCTGAGGGTTGGGGCGTTCAGGCACCCACCTACCTTTATATTCAGATTTATTTTAAATTTCTTTCTTAGGGTCTTTCACATTTCTTTTTTGGGGTCTTTTAAATTTCTTTCTTGGGGTCTTTTAAACCCCTTTTTCATGGGTGGCAGCAGAAAGCCGGCAAACCCAGCTGGGAATTCCTCCAGAAGGTGATGGTTTCCCTGGAAATCCTGATATTTAGGATAGGATGCTCATTCCTGTCATGGCTGGGAGGGATCCACGGAGCTTGTGGAATGGAGGTAAGGAATCCCAGACTCATGGAATCCCAGATTCATGGAATCACAGGTTGGAAAGGACCTCAAAGACCATCTAATTCCAGCCCCCTGCCACGGGCAGGGACACGGGCAGACTGAACTCCCACAGCCTGTCTCAAAGCAGGAAAATCCTGCTCCTGCAGGAAATCCACCCCCCCCCCCAAAAAATTTCCATTTTAGAAAACTAACACCCACCCTACAGACACCAGTCTGCAGGTTTGGGAATTGCCAAAAAAATCCCTTTTTTTCTTTTTGCTGTAACGCTGAGCTTAGTGACAAAGATATTTGGAAAGAACAAAACCCCCCAAATCTCAACTAGTCTGGTTTCTTCAAAGATTAAAGCAGTTCCCGGAGCTGAACACTTGAAAAGTTTAATTGCTTCTTCCTCGGAGTCACATTATTTTGTCATTTTAAGCTTTTAGAGCAGCAGAATTGAGGCAGTTCTGCGGCGTGCTGTGGGTGTATCTGTGTGTGGGGAGGATTTGGGTTTTTACACTTCAATTTATTCTTCATGTGGCAACTTTAATCTCTTTATAGAACCATAAAGGTTGGAAAAGTCCTCTAAGACCATCGAGTCCAACCATTAAACCAGTAATTAGTTGCTGGAGTCGAGTTTTACCAACCTGTCCTGCCCTTTGCTCCACGAGTTTTCCCTCGGGGAAGCTGCTCAGCTTTGCTGACTGTGATGGAACACAAGCCCTGCACAAACACCCTTCTTTGGATGTCCAGGCAGGATCAGGCTCGTTTCCTTCTAGGAAAACACGTCCCTGGCACCTGCTCTGGGATGTTGCAGCACGTCCAACACCAGACAGCAGCTCTTCCCTCCATCCTCGCTGTGTCAAAGCACAGAGGCCAGATGGGTGGAACAGCCTAAGTGCCTTTTTTCTCACTGTATTAAGGCAAGAAAAACCCCCAGATAATCCTGTTGTAACCTAATTGTTTGCACCCCGAGATACTCCAGGCACAACCAGCCCGGGAATGATTCCCGTGGAAGAAGAAAACTGGAACCAAAGGAGAATTAGGGGGAAATCCACCCTGGTGGTGTTAGCCCGTCCCGAAATACTGTGAGCCAAACTGTGACATATCCTCTTAGGAAAGGATCTGCTCCAATGACAAGAATATTAGTGGCTTCTGCTGGGAAGCCACACAGCTGGAATTCTACAGGAGGAATCGACCCCACGGCGCAGGGGACGAGTTGCCCCATGGAGCAGCTCTGGACAAACCTCAGGAACACGATCCAGAATCAGCTGGGGTGAGTTTTGCTGATCCTCCCCACTCTGGTTAGGACAGAGTTGCTTGGCCACGGGAGGGGGCTTGGGTGGAGGTCTCTCCAAGGGACCTGTTACCCAAACCGGGGGAGCACCCGAGATCCTTTCTGGCTGGAATTCGGGGTTCCCGCTCTGCACTGAAAACCACCCATCACAGCCACTCCCACGGAGCTGCTGGCAGGTGCCCCCCACCCCCTGCCCTGTGAGCCAGCGGGCCCTACCTGGCAGCCCCAGGATGGTGAAGTACCCTCGGCATTCCGTGAATCCGGAGCTCTCCCGCACGCACGTGCGCCACAGGCCCTGGTAGTTGAACACGGCGGTCACCGGGTTGTTGTACAGGTCCTGGGTGCTCCACTGGTCCATGCAGGTGGATGCAATGATGCCCCCGATGCCCAGGGCAGACACCACGAAGCCCATGGACTGGCAGATGGTGACGGACATGGTGCCAGGCGAGCAGGAGCCTCCCTGAGCCGGGTGTGGGGCAGGCAGCCAGGGCACGGGGCACTTTTAGCTGGAGGCAGCGCCTACGTCACGGATGGAGTCAGGAGAGGCCTGGTTGGCACCACACGAACCTCCCCTTCCCTTTATCTGTTTCTGGTGAGATAATTTTCCCTCGCCCGGTACCGAGAGCCGTTTGTTCCGTGAACACCTCGCTCTCTGTTTACCTTCTCCCTCCAGGCAGAGGTGCAGCCAGCACAGGTCCCACGGGGACCAGCAGATCCCTCTGGAACAGCCAGCGGAGAGATCCTGCAGGAGCAACTCTGAGCTCCGGGAGAACAAGCACAGAGGTGCCTAAGTTGGATGAAATGGATAAAAATTACGGAGAGCCTAATCCTTCCCTGGCAAGGATGATGCTTTTGAGCCAAGGGGAGAGGTTTAGGGTGGATATTAGGGAAAAATTCTTCATGGAAAGGGTTTACTGAATCCCAGAACTTTCTGAGTTGGAAGGGACCCACAAGGATCATCAAAGTCCAACTCTTAAGTGAATGGCTCATCCAGGGATTGAACCAGCCCTGGCACAGCTGCCCAGGGCAGTGGTGGAGTCCCCATCCCTGGAGGGATTTAAAAACCCTGTGGATGTGGCACTTGGGGACGTGGGTTAGTGGTGGCCTTGACAGTGCTGGTTCAGACTCGATGGTCTCAGAGGGCTTTTCCAGCCTGGCCGATTCCATGATTTGTTACTGTGCCTCTGTCTGGGGCTGTTTGCTCTGTTTGCTCCACCAAAACACTTCAGCCAAGCTCAGTGTGTAAAGGAGGGAGTTCCACAGCAAAGGGCAGGCCCTGGGGTTGGGGTGGACCTTGCTGGGGGGAGGGCAGGCTGGGAGCACATGGGACAGGCAGCAGCTGCTGAGGAGTGAATGGGTAAACCTACAGTTTGCTGGGGGAGCACCAAGGGCAATAAACAAACAGGAGAAGCTGGATATCCTCATTCACTTTAAACCCCTCATCCAAATATGAATTGAGACTTGTTTAGATGGACAAAAAAACAGGGCAAGAAAAGAATGACTTTTCTGCTCCATCTCTCAAAACCTCCTTTCTTGCCCAGTTTTCTGCTGGTACGGAAAGGGGGATGTGCAGGAGAGCTGCTCCCCGTGGGAGGGAGGGGATGACAAGCCCTGTTTCAGCAGTGCCAGACTCACACTCGGTACATGGAGGCTTCCAGAAGGGACCTTCAGAAGAAGTGGAGTTCAGTGGGGTGACATTCAGGTGGTGGAAGTGGAAAGTCATCAGGGAGCACAAAGAGGTGGCCACTGTCATCTGGCTACACTCACCCTTGCTCAAGGGTCTCTCCCAGATGCTCAGTCTGAAGTGTCTCCAGGACTTCCCTGTGAAGCTCCTTCTGAAGAAGATCCAGCCTTTTGTGGGAACACTGTGATTGGCTCCTAGAGATTATTTTGGCTCTGCATCTTTTTGGGAGAACCAAGCTGGAAGGGACCTTGGGAAGTCATCCAGTCTGTTCCCACACCCCAGGCAGAGCAACGCTGTTCCTGAAGCTCTGAGCAGTCATCAGAGAGTATCCATGAGGGAGACGTCACTCTCACTTCAGATTATTTATCCCAGAGTCTCAATTATCAATTCTGAAAATGTTCTGCCTAATACTGAAGTTTGTTACACATCACTCATGAAATTAGTGCCCAAAATTAAACACCGACTGGGGAAAAGACAACTCCATGTGTGTCACCAACAGTCCTCGGGTTCAAACGTAACGTTACCCCATTCTCCTCATTTTCCCCAAAAGAACAGTGTTGGTGATTCATGTGCTTTCCTAATCCACTCTCCCTCCCTGGGCTGGTTTTGGGCGCAGCGATACCAGTGCTGGTGACACACCTCACCCTGTGCTGGGGCTGGTCATTGCTCTCGGTATCGGTCAAACAGAGCTTAATCACGGAAAGCGTTCCCAGTATCAGAGAGCCAAACACAGAGCCCCAGGCCAGAGCACAAACACACTCCCTGTGTTTGTCACAACTCACCTGGAGACAGAAAAGACTCCTGGCAGCCAAGGATTGTGTTCAATAAGTTACCTCAAAGGAGAAATTCACTTTGTGTTCCATCGACTCCGTTTCATGCGTGTCAGTTCTGGGGTGGGAAGTGCTGCACAGGGACAGATCTTGTCCAAATCATCAATCCATTTGTTTCAAGGACTCTGCCATTTTACAGCAGGCAGAAGAGTAGGGCCCTGGTGTGTGAGTAGCATCATTCCCAAGCAAAAAGTTCCAGACTGTAACCAAAAGGAGAGTTCTCTCTGCCGAGAGCATCTCACAGTGAAAATACCCAGGGACTGAACTGCTTCGACCACCCAAACTTACCCTTGATGGGAGAGCACCTTCTCAGTTATCTCCCACGACATGGACATGGCAAGGGCAAAGCCTTCCCCGGGTGTTCTTCCTAAGGAATGATACCACAGGCTGCTCCAAGGAACAGAGTCCCAGAATGGGCTGAGTTGGAAGGACCCACACGGATCATCCAGTCCAACCCTCAGCCCTGCACAGGACCAAGACACCCCCTGTGCCCCAGAGGGTCATCCAAACCCTCCTGGAGCTCTGGCACCCTTGGGGCCGTGCCCACTGCCCTGGGGAGCCTGGTCAGTGCCCAACCACCCTCTGGGGGAAGAACCGCTGCCTGAGATCCAACCTAACCCTGCCCTGGCACTTCAGGCCTGTCAACTGTGCCCACCGGCTGTGCCCTCTGCCCATCACTGATGCTGTGGCCAAAACACCTGTAAAAAGTCGAGTTTTGTGGTTCTCTGGGATTTCAGGGATTTAGACTGGCTTTACTCATGCTGCTGCCGCAAGGAAGGGGACCCCCCACAACCCACTGAACCTCCTTCTTCCAGCACAGAGGGCAAGATTCCTCCTGAATATCGGATTTGTCCCCGCCAAGGAGGACGCCTCGGCTGCCTAATTATTTTATTCATAAGGCAGCAATGATTTCAAAGGCATCTGGGTGACCTATCTAAAGCTAAGTGAATCCCTCACCCCCGAGGAGCCCCGCTCGCCCTGATCCCCCCCGGGAGCCGGGCTTGGGTGGCGGAGGAGCCGCCGCGGGAATTCTGAGGAGCCGGACAATGAGCAACACATTGACAAAGTGTTCACATTATTGGCTGATGGGTCTGCATCACTCACTCATTCACCAGCACAAGGTCTAAATTGCAGAACCAATTAACGGCACTAATAGCCCTTGCCTGAATTAATCTTTGAGACAAAAGAGGAGAGAAGTGGAAGAGCTATTAGCAAATCAAGCTGTACCATCCCTGCTTTATTGCGGGAATCTAAGTGTCTGTATTTGGCTATTATGAACTGACTGCAATTACAGCCCTCATTTAAAATGATTAAGTGGTTATAATTATTTTTCAATTAAAACTTAGATCTTCCATTTATACAACATTGCAGGCTTCAATTAAAGTCCTTTTTCCTCCTTTTTTTTTTTTTTTTTTTGGAGGGAAAAGAAGTACCACTGTGCCAAAAGAATCTCGCATCTCTTCTCCCCATTAAGTGCCAAATAACCTGCTAATAACACCTTGGTTTGGATCCCTCCTTCCCAGCCTTGCTGAACTGCTGCGTGGTGAAGGAGATAAAACTTCCAGGCGTAGAGCCTGCCAAAGGTTAAATAAAAACAAGCTTGGAAAGTGGTAGGAGCCTCAAATACCTCTGGAACCAGGTTTGCCCACCTGAAACGGTGGGATAACCATTTCCAGGGCTAAGCACTGCAGTGCTGTCCGTGTTATTTGTAAAGGAATTTGGGGTTGGGGACCTGGGGGCACTTGGCTTGTCTGGGATTTGTTTTGGAGAGCGAAAACACTGGAAAACAGAGAACTGGAGTGTGGCAGCAGGTGAGCTCAGGAGAGGTTTATGCCAGGCCTGGATTTAAAGATCTGGGGAAAGAAAAGCCAAGATCTTCATAGGCACAATAAACCAAGGGGAAATTTTCTCCAGTTTGCATTTTGAAATCACATTTCTGGTTCTAATTTTAGTTACAAAACCAGAAAGATATTTA
>NW_016690609.1:53229-77855 GCF_001604755.1 Lepidothrix coronata
GAGAGGGAGGGAAGGGGAGAGGGAAATTCAGAAAGAATTGGTCCAACCAACTTGTATTTTCCCGTGATTCTTTTTTTTAGCAACATACCCCAAAAAATTTATTTATTCTTTTCATTACCCACGTGAGGTTGAAGAGCTCTGATGGTGTCGCTTGCCCCCGGCTTCTCTCACTGTTTGATCAAGAGTGTTTGCCATGAGGTGAGAAAGGAGCTGCCAGGGCACCCCAAGGAGTCCCTCCTTCCCCCCTTGGCCCACCTCTGACACTCGATGGCATCGTCAGCTTTGCCCCAGAAGTGCTGGGCACACCAGGAAAGCTTCTATAGACAGTGGGTTTTGCAATTCTCCAGGGAGGGCTGGGTGGAGGGGGTGACTCAGAGGAGCAGGGTAGGGTAGGACAGGGTTTGTAGCACAGGCAGAGCCACACGGAGCATTTCTGGTGCTCCCAACAAGTCCTGACAGCACCCACAGCTCCACACTCTCAGGGTCTCCCAAGAGCAGCGAGGAGAACCTGCCCTCCACTACCACGACATCCCTCGGGACGTGCCCAAGCAAGAGGAGCTTCTCAGGAAGGGTGAACTTCACCCAGCCTCTCAACTGCTACATTCCTGCCTGGCCCCGGGAGGAGGAGGAGGAAACACATGGGCAGGAGAGCTTTTGTCCACCAAAACGAGCTCAGGAGAAGTCATTCATTGCTGGTTGTTTCCCTGTTTTGTCTTAAGGAGCAGCCACACAAGCAGTGCTGGAAGATGTAGGGAAAGCCCTGTTGCCACCCAACCTCAATTTACGTTTTTCTACCATTCTTCAGTCTTGAATCTGCCCTGCACTTGTACCCTTGCAGTGTACCCAGACAAGGTTCATCCACCACACAAGGTGAATGGCACTTCCCCTGTCACAGGGGCTGCAGTGCCCTGGGTTGGCACATGGACACCTCTGCCAGTTTAGCTGGCAGGGCTCTGATATGTCTTCTCTAGAGCACAGAATCATGGAATGGTTTGGCTTGGAAGGGATCTTAAAGCCCATCTCATTCCACCCCCTGCCATGGGCAGGGACACCTTCCACCAGCCCAGGGTGCTCCAAGCCCCGTCCAACCTGGCCTTGGACACTTCCAGGGATCCAGGGGCAGCCACAGCTTCTCTGGGCAACCTTTGCCAAGGTCTGTTGGTGTTTGGGAACAGGTTGTTTAAACCAAGTTCCTGGACCGAGATGACCCCGAGAGCTCAGTGTGGGAGCCCAGGACGTGTGAGCAAGGAGGAACCAACGGGCTGCAGACACAGGACCTGTGTCCCTGGCACTGTCACAAGCTGAGCACGTGCACAGGTCACTGTGCAATAAATACAGTCCTGAACAATCATAGGAATTACAGAATCACAGGATTCAGGTTGGAAAATACTTCTGAGATCCTGGAGTCCTCCCTGTGCCCGATGCCCACCTTGTCACTGAGTGCCACGGCCAGGCCTTCCTGGGACACCTCCAGGGTGGGGACTCCAAACCTCCCTGGGCAGCTCCTTCCAGTGCCTGACCAGCCTTTCCATGAGGAAATTCCTCCTGATGTCCCACCTGAGCCTCCCCTGGCACAGCCTGAGGCTGTTCCCTCTCCTGTCCCTTGTTCCCTGGGAGCAGATCCCAACACTCACCTTCTAAGGCCTCCTGGATCAGAGCTTTGCGAGGAAGAATCGGAGGCCTCAGCCCAAATTAATGCATAGTTTGAGCCACAAATCTTTCCTCCCGTGCTGATAAACCACTGGGCTTCCATAGTTAAGTGCTTCAAAGCCAAGGAAAGCAGAAAGTGAGGTTAAAAGTAGAGGGAAACTGCAATATCTTATAGGCACCCTCACTAATTTCCATTCTGGAAACCAGCCATGGAAAAGTTTGCTGCTTGGGAGAGGTAGACAGAAAGAATTAAATTAAATAAATAAATACTATACTATAGAAATGAAACTACTTTATTAACTGAACAATGTAAAGGAAATATTATACAAATTAAAATATATACTATATAAATTATTGCATATATTATATAAATTAATGTATGCTATAGTATATCAATTAAAATTTGAAAAATATATAAATTGATATATACTAGACTATATAAATCAAACTATAAATACTAAATCAATTAAAATAGGTACTATATAAAGTAATATATACAATAATATATAAATTAAAATATATACTATATAAATTAATATATGCTATAGTATATCAACTACAGTATGAATGCTATGTAAATTAATATATACTAGACTATATAAACTATAAATATTAATTAAAATAGATATTATATAAATTAATATATACTAAACTATATAAAGAAAATATATATACTTTATGTCAATATATACATTAGACTATATAAATTAATATATACTAAACTATATAAAGAAAATATATATACTTTATGTCAATATATACTAAACTATATAAATTAAGCTATAAATACCATATAAATTAAAATAGATACTATATAAATTAATATATACTAAACTATAAAAATTAACTATAAATAGTATATCAATTAAAATAGATACTACATAAATTAATATATATTAGACTATAAAAATAAAATATATACTATATAAATTTATATACACCATACTATATACATTAAAATATGAATACTATATAACTTAATATATACTAGACTACATAAATTAAACTATAAGTACTCTATAAATTAAAATAGATACTCTATAAATTAATATATACTAGACTATAGAAATAAAATATATATACTATATAAATTAAAATATATACTATACAGGTTAATACATACCAGACTATATAAACTAATATATCCTAGACTATATAAATTAATATATAAATCCTATATAAGTTAAAATACATAAATTTGATGCACAACTCAGTTTAACTGGCAAATGAGATGAACTTTAAACATTCTTTTGGGCCACAGAGCAGGGATTTTTTTTTTCAGCTTCCCTGTATTTAAGAAGTCATTAATGGGTTTCCAGTACCTGGCTCTGGAGGGTGATGTTGCCCTATGCCTGAACAGGCACCGAGGCTGCAGGGGGACAGGAATGGGCATGTTTTGGTTGCCACATCCCAGGCACGGACAGAGCTAACAGGGATGTTCCCATTCCCTGGTTTTGGGATCCCAAACCTCTCCCGGGGGCCCAGCCCGGTGTGTTGAGGTGCCTGTTGCTCTTTCAAGGAAAGCAGATATTCTTTTTTTTTTTTTTTTTTGGTAATAAAAGGTTTGATTTTCTATTTATAAAATCCTTCGACTCAGTTTTTTAGGAAAACTTTGCTGGAAAATCAACCAAAGTGGAGCTGGCGTGTCCTGGTGCTCTGCTTTCCTGGGCTTTGCCAAAAACACGGCGGGTTGGGACCTCCTGGTCACCCCCAGAGAAGCTCCACATCACCCCCACCTGCCATCTGTGAGCCCAAACCCACCTGAGCTCCAAATCCCCCTCTGAAGCCTTCTTGGAAAACCCTCTCCATTCCCAAATCTCACCAAAGCAGGAAGTCTGGAGGGGTGGAGAGATTTCCCGGGAGGTGACCCAAGGCGAACATGACGACATCCCCAGCTCCTGTCCGCAAGAACCCAGCACGGCTCAGCATTCCCTCTGAGCCAAGAGCATCCCACGGGAGCAGGGATGGCCCTGCAGCTCCTTCCCAGCCCTTGGGATGCTGCAGCCACTGCCAGGAGGTGCCCAGGCACACGTGGTGACCCCGGGAACACCAGCAGTGCCCGTGCCAAGCACCCCATCCTTCCCCAGGGAAACCCTGCTCAACCTTCTCCAGCATTTCGGGGGAAGGGAGGAGGGTGAGTTTGAACCTCTAAAGCCCAAACAGATGGCAAATTCCTGGTTCAGGTTTTGTGGCCAGAATCTAAAGGCTCAGGCACATCTGTCACAAACACCATTCCCAGGCTCTCTCCTCCAAGCCTTTGTTTCCTTCTCATTGCTTTGACACCAACGGATTCCCCCTGGACATTCAGGAATTGTGCTTGCAAATAATGCAGCCCCAGCTTTCTCAGGACCTAAAGCCTGGCATTGGGGAGAACAATTGTGTTGGCCTCCAGTTGCTTTGGAAAGACAAAATTTACCCTGGCAGGGCTCTCCTGCTCTGGGGGCAGGAAAAGCCTCGGACACTTATTGGAATTATCCTCTTTTTATTATAATTTTCTTGTGTTTCCTTCTGGCTTCCAAGAAAGCCTGTGCGGACAGACCAGAAGACCCCTCAAGGTGCCTTTCAACCTGTTTTATAGGAAAAAAACCACCCCACGAACAGGGGCTTTCAGAAGGGATTTTAGGATGAATAAGAGAGGGAAGATGCAGCATGTGAGGAACGAGGGCAGCTGTCCCTGCAAGGCTCCAGCAAAGTCCACTGGGGACAAGGGACAAGGAATCAACTCTTCCACCATCCCCTGTTAAAAGTCAGGATCTATTTTCCCTCTCTAGGTCAGCTTTCCACACAGGCCAGGAATTCCAAAGGCATTCCAGGGCCAGAACAGAAGGAAAGGTCCTCACAGAGAAGGGAAAGAATTCCCCAGCCCATTAGAGGATGTGCCTGCAGATCCTTTGCGTTGTATATTTGTATTTTTAAGTCATTATTAGTGATTCTTTCTTACTCAAAAGCATCCATTGGTGTTCCATGTAGGTAGGAAAGAAATTCACCCAAAAAATGTAGTTTTACTCTTGAAAAACACATTTTTCCTTACTTGCTTTTCTTCTCTCTGTATCCTTTGCTGCTGACTGTTGCTCTTTCAAGGAAAGCAGATATTCTTATTTTTCCTTTTTTTTTTTTTTTGGTAATAAAAGGCTCTATTTTCTATTTATAAAATCCTTCAACTCAGTCTTTTTAGGTAAACTTTGCTGGAAAATCAACCAAAGTGGAGCTGACACCTAATTCCAGGCTGCAGAGCATGGCTATGTCTGTGTAATGCCATCGAGGTGGGGCTGCCTGGACCCCCATCTCAGAGCTTTAGGGTGTCCAATGCACACCTTGGTTGATTTTCCAGGGGGAAAAAAAAGGACAGGAATGCCAAAGAATTGCATTTGTATCAGCCAAACTTCCCTTCTCAGGTGGGAATTTCAAGTTACTTTTCCCAGTTACCTTTCTCTCATCTCCTCCTCTTCACTGGGCAAAACAGAGTGAAAAACTCCAGATTCCCAACTGGGTTTTCCTATTTCCTTTTCCCCCCGTTTTCCTCTTTTTCATCTACATGATTTTTTTCAAGGAGTGGCAAACTGCTCAGAACACTCACATCCAAAGCTGGATTGCTCTGAAGGAAAAAAAAAAAAAAAAAAAGCCTCTAAATATTGTCATTGGAAATATCCAGAATATTTCCAGGGCTCTGTGTTTGCAAAGCAACTCCCAAGCATTTGAGTGACTAATTCCTGCCTGAGGCATGAGCTGAAGGAGAAGATCCTGCAGGATGGGGATGGGACGTGACATCTCACTCTGTCCTCGTGTCGCTGTGACCTTGCACAGGCAGGAAGTGGCTTTAAACTGGTCTGAATAAAAGAGATCTCTGGGCTGGGACCCGAATACCCAAAGGTTTAGAATTATTTTATCTCGCGAGTTGTGCAATCCCACGGAGTTTTCTTCGCAGGAGCGACGGGAAAACACCTGCACAACTTGGGGGAAATGGACTCTTTAGGGTGGAGAAGAGCGCCCACATTGCCCCTGCAGGTCTAAACCCAGGGGAGACTTTCACCACAAAATATATTTGCAAAAATATCCCGTGGGCAGGGGAAGAGCACCAAGTGTTTGTGTGCACGTGGCAGGAGATGCAGCAGCATCCAAGCGCAGGGGACGCGAGGGACGTGTGACCCCTGCAGGTCCTTTCCAGCTCAGGATATTCCGTGATTCGATGATCTGTCTCCACCTTCCTCAACCCAAAAATCCCTGAAAAAGAGAGAGAAACGGGGCTCGGGCAAAGCAAAGGGTCCCGTGGCCACAGGATGGCAGCAGAAACCCAGCGATGCGGCCTCGATTCTCACCCTGCACTGAGGGACGTCCTCTGTCAGAGGCAGTAAATTGAATTATTTTATTGTCTGGAGGAGATTTCTGCAGTTTCCCATCCCGAGCTGGTGTTTCAAGGAGATGGGAAAGAGATAAAGGTGAAGATAAGATAAAGAGAAAGGCGGGTGGTGCCCACACACCCTGTGTGTGCCCTCCAGGGCAGGGGCAAAGGGCTGGGGGTTAATTGGTGGGAGAACTTTGCTGCTTCATCAGAGACATTGCAGAACCACTGAACATTGATTTAAAAAAAAAAAAAAAAAACACATAAAAAATATAGATATAAAGGCTGTTAGTCCACCTTCCTCCCTGCTCCCTCCCTCCAGGCCACAGCTCAGCCAACCTTCCCAGCCTTTTCCAGCCCATTGCAGGTGGGTCGTTGCTCTGCTCCCTCTCCCTCCCCTTTATTGACTCTCGGGCCGGGCCGTGCCCACTGGCCTGTGGGTTGGACGGCCCTGAATGCACAGCTGGGCACTGGGAAAGGAAAACCCCCTCCCTCTGCCCTGCCTCCGTCCCTGTGCCACCCTGCAGCTCCCCCCTCGAGGGCAGGGAGCAGCTTTTGGCCACCTCCACGGCTGATCTGCCTTTCTGCCTGGTCTCTCTGTAAGAACATGACCAAGGTTTGCCTTTAAAAGGCAAACATTAGATGGTTTTGCAGGTCAGTAAGATTGGTAACCCCAGAACTAGAATTTTTTTACTTATTTTTTGTTAATTTTCCGTGTTTTGGAGACCCTGACCAGCTGTCAGTGTTCAGACAATGAACTAAGACACAAATTATGCATCCACACATCCCATGACCACAGAATCATGGAATAGTGTGTGGGAAGAGACCTTAAAGCTCATCTCATCTCACCCCTTGCCATGGGCAGGTCCCTTCCAGTAGCCCAGGTTGCTCCAACCTGGCCTTGGACACTTCCAGGGCTGGGGCAGCCACAGCTTCTCTGGGATCCAACCTGTGCCAGGGCCTCCCCACCCTCACAGGGAAAAAATTCTTCCTAATCTCTAATCTGAACCTGTTCTCTTTCAGTTTAAAGCCACGATCAGTCCCTAGATCCTGATAGAGACTTATTTGACTTTTTTATCTAGCTTAATTCCTTGGCAGTATTGCCAAAGGCAAACCATGTGCTTTTCCTGAAGCCAGATTTGGACTTTTTGGTCCACGACCTTCTCCAGCCCCTCTGGAGCCTCTGATGCTTCACCTGGATACAGAAGGAGACAACACTCAGTGTCCAGCCCTGCTCTTCTCCTGCTCTCAAAGCCACCCACTCCCTCCAAGTCTCCATGGTCACACTCCCAGGATTTGCAGAACTGCCCAGGGAACAGCACGGGAGTGGGAAAAGAGACCAGTGGAAAGCTGGAATTCACATTTTCCCCAGAGAGGCTCCAGGTTTACCTGCAAAGTCCTGGCCATCCCAGTTTTCCATCCAGACCTGCCAATAGTCCCAGCCCAACTTTTCCTGTGCTACTTCAATGGCTGCAGGTGCAGAGGCTGGAAAGGAGATGACAGCCAGTATTAAATGAGTTATTTGAGCATTTCCCCACACACACCCCAGCAGAGAACTGCTGCTTCCTCTCCTCCTGGAGGAATTGTCCCCCTTTGAACTGGTTTTCCCATTTCCTGGTCAAGTCCTTGACTCACATTGAGCCTCTCATTTTAATAGTTTGCTGCAAGTTTTGTAAAGAGACCAAGGAAGAACAAAGCATTCTGAAGCAGAACATAGTTTTCCCCAGACCTTCTGAGCAGCACCATGGCCTGGGGACACCACACCTGGGGCTGGGGGGTTCATGGGTGACACCATTACCTCAGACCTCGGGGTCAGGGGCCACAAGTGAGGCTGGAAAAGGGGAATACAGGAGCAAGAGTTGGTGGTTGGTCGGGTAGAGCGGCCAGATGAAAGTCCATTCCCTCCTTCTGACACTCCAAACTGTCCTACCCAGGGGGCTGAGGAGCCACAGAGCTGGAGGAGTGATGGGGAAAGAACTGGGATGGAACTGGGAGGCAGCAGCTTTGCTGTCACCCTCAGAGAGAAGAAAGGCCTCAATATTTGAGACCTGGGGGGGAAAGAATGAACTCAAAGCTCCACCAGTGAGTCCATTCCAGCCCCCTGCCCATGGCAGGGAAGGTGGTTGGTGGATCCAAACCTGCCCAGACCCCACTGTTGATGTGGAGCAGCATCTCTCATGTCACAGAGGTCCCCACACCACTGGGAGCTGGTGGGTTTTGCACCTCCCTGTAGAGAAAGTCCATCCATGGTTTCAGGCTGTTTCTGCTCCCCAGGAGCCCATATCTCTCTTTAACCAACATTATCATCAGCAGAAAGACCTCCAGGGGGAGGGATGTAGAGATTCAGCAAACCATGGCCCTGAGGAAAGCAGTCCTGGTGTGATCCCTTTGATTTGGCCCTAAGAAATCCCATCAAAAGCTGCACTAAATTGCTGGCTCATAGGAAAAGTCATTTCATCCAGGCTTTGGGGGAGATCCATCCCCCCTTGGATACAGTATCTAGCCAGCCCACAACTTAATTGTTGTTTTGTAGATGAATGTGATATCTTGCCAATATTTTTGCCAGTGGTGGGTACTTTGAGCTTCTTTTACTTGCAGGATACAAAACCAAGCAACATCATATCACTCCACAGTTACCAAGGTAACTGGAGAGAAAGATAGAAGCGTCTGGGGTTGCACACTTTGTGATCTCCCTTCATTAGCTCATTTCTTTCCATCACTTTGCTTCCCCAGCTCCATTTCTCCCTCTGCCTTCAAACCACACAAGAACTGTGAACCCACCGAGTCCCTCATGAGGGAGGTGACAGTGCCCAGAGGCAGGAAAACTGTTTGGGAGCTGTTTGCCAGCAGAGCTTCATCCTAGAGGACATTTGTACACTTCAAAATGGGAACGACAGAGGGGGAAAGTGTATGATGAAGAAGGAACTGACAGTGCAGTTGCTTGGTGGCCCAAAATGTTGGGGTTTGCTCTTAGAAGACCAGAGGCCAAGCCATGATGTCCATCTTCCTGCCATGCCTGGTATTCTCGGGCTTGTGGCCATGGTCCAGCTGCCAGCTGGGATGAACTCCTCCAGCTCCCACACAGACCTGCCATGGCATTGCAAAGGGGGGGAGTGTGCTAATCCCAGTGCCAGAGGGAAATCAGACTGGGAATAGACCTGATAAAGGTGCAGGGAACACAACAGCCTCCCAAATGCAGTGTTCAATAAGCACCCAGGTGTTTATAACACAACACAAATCCAGTGCACTCAGGAGCACACAGGGAGGCTCCAGTGCTTCTCACAATTTGGGAACAAGGTTCCCCACTGGAGTTTTTTAATGCACTTTGTATGGCAAAGTGTCAGGACGAGCTGGCAAGTTTCTAGGAAGGAATCCTTGGCTGTGAGGGTGGGGAGGCCCTGGCACAGGTTGCCCAGAGAAGCTGTGGCTGCCCCTGGATCCCTGGAAGTGTCCAAGGCCAGGTCGGACGGGGCTTGGAGCAACCTGGGCTAGTGGAGATCCTGCTTTAGTCCCTGTGCACTGCAAGAGAGAGGAGGGTGAGGGAAGGCAGGAACACTGGGACCTGTGCAGCCCTCCAGGCCTCTCCCACGTGCATTTTCTGTCTGCCCTGGCAGTGCTGGCACTGCTCAGCCTGGAGGCTGCTGGGGCACTGTCTGTACCCGGGCACCCCAAGAGCTCTCCTCCTCGGGGCCTCGCACTGGTGCACGCGGAAAGCCCCTGTGGTACCTCAGGGATGTTGCACAAAGCAGTTGTCAGTGGTTTGTGGGTCCCTCAGTCCCCCTGTCACACTGCTCTTGGTGCCTTTAGTTTCTAACTTCGATCCCCAGGGAGAGAGAGGCCACCCAGCACAGAGCTCCATGAGCAGTGTCCCCAGCCCCTGGTCACACAGCCAGTGCTGAAGGGACAGAGGGAGAGCAGCACTGAGATCCTGCTGGAGAACACAGATTTACTGGGAGGGAGGTCATTGAGGGATGGGGGGACACTGGAAAAGAGCCCAGAGGAGGATCCTTACCTGGGGACTCCCAGCTGGGGCCTGAGTTACCACCTGAGGCTGCAGGAAGAACAACTCCAGCCTTTGCCATCTGCCAGAGTTCAAGGATTGGGATCCTGGGGCTTCATTCCTCCTCCTTATCAGCTTCAATCCCACTGCAACCACCTCTTGGTCAGGGATGTGCTGACTTATGGGGCACCACGAGCTGGGCAGTGACCTCATGGAGACCTTGCTCACACTGAGTCCTGCTTGGGATGGGCTGCAGGAGGTGCTGAAACAAAGCTCCCCCTGCCTGGCCCCACACCCCCAGCAGACACACACTGAATGCAAAACTCCACCCAGGAAACAGCAGCCACACACAGATCAAGCCCAAATTGTGTCCCACTCTCCTCATTTTACTCTCTCTTCCCAGTCCCAAAAACGTGATCCACTGATAAACCTGGACAACGTGAGGCACAGCTCTCAGGGGACAGAACCACCTTGCACACACCTCCCCTTTACACCAGGTGGTTTCCACCTCCAGCCCCTCCTTGTCCCCTGTGTGTGGTGCCAGGGGGTGAATCCCCACCCTGGGGACACCAACCCCCTGCCAGCTTGTTTTCCTTTGGGTGTTCTACTTGTTCCAACCACACACCCCAACCTTGAGCTGCCTCCTCAGCCACACAATGCTCCCAGTGCCAGGGAAGGGTGTCCAGGCCAGCAAGGACCACGCCACAAACATGGGAACACATCCCATGGAAAGAAAGGAGGGACAGCACAGGAGGGACAATATCTACAGCCTTCCTGAAGGACCAGCAGGGGCACAAGAGCAACGGGCAGGAACTGATGCCCAGGAAGTTCCACCTGCACAGGAGGAAGAACCTCTTCCCTGTGCAGTGACCCAGCCCTGAACAGAGACCAGAGGGGGTGCAGTCTCCTCTCTGGGGATATTCCAGATCCCTCTGGACACAATCCTGTGCTGTGTGCTCTGGGATGGCCCTGCTGGAGCAGGGAGGTGGCACCAGGTGACCCACTGTGGTCCCTTCCAGCCTCACCCAGCCTGGGCTTCCGTGGATATTTCTGGAGGAAGGGGTTGGGTTTGTCCCAGCAGCATATCCTGGGGGTGACAGCAGAGCCCTCCCTGATCTCTGGGGGCCTCAGAGTGGCTTTGGTTGCTGCTCTGGGTTGGACACAGCACCAGGAGCATCTCCAGCTCCCTGCCTGCCCCCACCCTGCCACACTGCTGTGTGCCAGAGACGTGCCCAGGGCACAGAGCAGCTCAGCCAGGGCCCATCTGTGCTGCTCCCTCTGGGACACACCCCAGGCACTGCATGTGCTGTGGGGAAGGGGATGGAAAAGCTGGGAATGGGAGAGTTCTGCAGCCTGGCCTTGTTCTGACCAAACCCAGGGGTTGCTGCTGAGCTTCCTTCCCTGAATCCCAGAGCACACCAGCCTGTCCCAGTGCCCACTGGGAAGGAGATGCATCCTGGCCTGCTTTCCAACTTCTTTTTTGTTCCTCATGCTGCTTGTCTCCCGGGCTGTGCATTCCTGCTTCTCTTTCCATCTTCTCCCTTTGAGGAGGAAAACAAGGACAGGTCACTTGGCTTTTTATATGAGCAGCTCTGAGAGAGGGAGAGAGAGCAAAGGGAACCAAACACCCCAAACAAAGTGAGGGAACATTTTTAATTGGAAGTGTTTTGTTTTCTCCCGGATTTTAACTTTAGAGGGAGGCTCACAAATACTCTCTCAGGGTCCACTGTGAGAGGCTTTATTCTGCCACGGGCTCCTTTCATGGTGCAGCACAATAGCTTTTGTTTCAGAAGCACAGGGCAATGAGGACCTTGAATGCCAGAGGTCTGTATTATATCCATAACTGGAGATTTGGATGGTGGAACGGAGGTTGGGGGGAAGGTGAGAATGAAAAATTTCTCCATTGTATAGATGGAGTCCTTCCAGCAAACACTGGCACAATAGGAAGCACATTCTTAAGAGCTGAAGCAGAGTCTGGATAAAGACTCACTCATTTTGTACATAATGGTCCCTGTGCTTTAACCTTGTACAGCTGCTATGACACCTGCTTTTCAAAGCCATTGTGGAAGAACAAGCAGAGCTTTGTCTGCTCTACACATTCTGCACCACACATGTTAACATTTCTCTTTTTGTATTTACTTTTGTTTCCCCCACCTTCTCTCTCCCTCTTTTTTTTTTTCTCCTTTTTTTTTTTATTTTTTTAAAAACATAACAGTTATGAATGAATGGCTGAAAACTAATTTCAGCCTTGATTCCTGCATCGTGTCCAGTCTGAAAGTCTCCCCATATTGTAATGCAGAAGAAAGGGCAGATATTAGACTGGGAGTGCAGTGTTCCCTTTCTAGCAAACCTTCAGCCTTCTTCCTGTTTCCCCCCCTATTTCCCTCCCTTTCCATCTCTCTGGTTTGAAAGGATGAGCAGAACCCATCACCCTCATCTCCCCTCCAGCACAAAGAGCTGGAGGACCTCGTGGCACTGGTTCAGTCACCCCTGGGACCCCTTGGGATGTGTCTGGGACGGAGGTGAGAGATCCAGGTCAAGGTTCTCCTGATGAGACGGGAGAGGTTTGGGCACCACAGTCCTCAAGTGGCCTTTTCCTGGGCAGGGATCCAACTGAAGAGCAAAGCAAGCCTGGAGCACGTGGGATCTCTGTGATCCTCCTCTCCTGTGCCACCTGCAGTGGGAGGAGGGCAGAGACATCCTGTCCTTCCAGATCACCCTACAGCCCCCCATTCCCAGTGGGAATAGCTGAGCAGGTGCTGCTACAGGGGGCAATGGGAATAGGAGAAACTGCTGCTGGTCTCCCAAGGAGTCAAGGAATGGTGGCTCTGGCCAATGGAGCAGCTGAGATCCAGACCCTGAGGATCACAAATGATGAGGTTATTGATGATGGTCATTCCATGGAAATCCCTGAAGTAGTGAACGACCTTCCAATGTCAAATCCCCCGGGTTATGGCCCCTGTGTCATGGAGCAGATCCCCTCTGGGATGACCTGAGCAACCTGCTCTAGTGGGAGGTGTCCCTGCCCATGGCAGGGGATTGGAATGAGATGACCCTGCAGGGCCCTTCCAGCCCAACCCACCCTGTGATTCCCTGAGCTCCACAGGGATGAGATGCCCCTGGATTTCCCTCAGCAAGCAGGATCAGGACTGACAGCAGCCACCAGTCTGGGGCTGCTGCTTCTCTGCCCAGCCCAGGTTTCAGCTCTGGCAGAGAATTAAAGCCCTGGTGATGTTCTGACTTCACTCTTTCGTGGACACAGCAGGAACAGCAGAGCAGGAGCCATGAGGAACGAGTGAGCTCCTCATGGAGGGTTGGTTATTCCGAGCAGGTTGCCCTGCCCCTGAGCACTGCAAGTTAACAGGGCCAAGGTGCAGCAAAACCCCTAATAACCAACCCCATTCAAATTGTCTGGCCTTTATTATTGCATTTGTTTTTGTGGCTTGGGAGGTTTCCTTTGGTTTGTGGCTACAAACCCAGCTCTGCTCAGGGCCTGCAGGGAAATGTCTTCTCCTCAGCTAACCCTGCCCAGAGCACAGGACTCCTGGGGAAGGGCTGGGGAGGATCCCAAGTGCCCAGATTCCATGAGATTCAGCCCCTTTCCAACACTGGTATTACTGTGGCATGGGAAGAGACATCAATGGCAGTGAGAAGCCTGGGCTGGGAGAGGTTCCCAGCTTTCAGACACCAGACTTAGATTTTCCTTTTTTCAAATTAAAAAAGAGGCCAAAATACGAAATTAAAGGCGGAAGACTGGCTTCTGAAATCCCTACTTGAGCTCCAGCTTTTCATGGGAATAAGCCAGCCCTATTTATTTCATGCTTGCTTTCATTTCTAATTATTGCCAGGAAGTGCCAACCACATGCACTTGATCTTTAGCGTGTTCAGACTAGTTGGAGAAGGGAAAAAATCCATGGATCTATCCACAAGACATCCACTGCCTGCAGAATGGGAGCAGCTGGCAGGAGAGCAGGCAAAAAAAAAAAAGAGGGGCTGGGTGGAGTAGGGCTGAACACTGAGCTTGCACTGGGCACAAATCTGGGATGCTGGGAGAGATTCACTGGCACAAAACCTGCCTTAGGCCTGGGTTTATCAGAGCTGCTCCCAAATGGGGAACTCGAACGGGACTCTCAGGAGATCAATGTTATTTCTGAGCCATCACATCCTTCACTGACCTGAACACGGGAAATAATGAGGTATCTCTCCCTTTTCAAGTGTGTTTCTCATTAAACTGCTTGGGTGTGAAGCTTGGACATGGGAAGCTTTCAAGTCCAGACACCAGGAGCTGAGTGAGGCAGAGCTGAATGAGAACCACGAGGAACCAGAACGAGACTGTGAAAAACAAGTGTCGAGGTTTCCCCCCCAACCTCGTGAGTTAAACAGCCCAGTTCTGAGCAAGGCATTCATGGAGCTGCTGCGCTGCACAAACCCTTCCTGCTCTGCTGGGAAGTGTGGATTTTGTGAGATAGAAGTAGGAATGTTTCTCTATTAAAAAAAAAATGAGGGGAGAAAAAGCCAGAGTGGGTGCAACACCCACGTTCGACCCTCAGCCCTCCTCCATGTCAGACCCCACCACGCTCAGTTCACACCTCCAGATCTTGGCTTTAATCGAGCAGGAGACAATTGAGGCTCTGAGCCACCCCCAGCATAATCCTGCCGTTTGAAGGCACAGAAAGGCACTTGAGAGCAGCAAGTGTCAACAGCCACTCCCCCATTGAGAGAACATCCCTGCCCTCCTCCACAAACTCCGGCTGGCAAAGCAAATAAACAATAGGAAACCTAACCCCAGCAGGGCTAGAAAAGATGTTTCATTAAAAGAAAACAAACAAACAAACAAACAAACAAAAAAAACCAACAAAAAACAAACCCAAAACAAAACAAACAAAAAAACCAAAAACAAAAAAAAAACCACCACAAACAAACAAAAACAAAAAACCAAAACTAATAAAGACAAAACCAAAACACAAAACAAAATAAAAACAAAACAAAAAAACCCAAACAAATAAACAATAAAAACTCCTAACCTGCAAAAAAAGTGATGTTTAATCTGTTAATTCCTGCTCAGATCCCTGCTCCTTGGATGAGGAGCGTGTGCACAGAACAGCTCTGCTCAGGGACAAACACAGCTCGAATCCTCCACCCCAGAAACTGCTGGGAGAGCTGTGGGATGGCTGAGGGAAGATCCTGTGGGAAGGGGAGCGGGGGGAGATGGTGAAGGACCCCTTAATCCACAGTCTCATTGCAGAGCACTGGCAATCCCTGGATCCTGTGCCATCCTTGCATCCCCATGTAGCTGGAAGAGCTGGAAAGGACCATGGATCGGAGATGTGCTGCCAGAGAAATTGGGAAGGGAACCAAAAGCCACCTTGCTGCAGACAAGGCCCCTCAGAGGGGACTCAGGTGATGCTCAGCCCTCTGACTGTGCCTGTCACATCCCACCCTCTGCCCATGGGTGAGGGCAGAGCTCCCTGCCACGCTCTGTCTGTCACACCAAAGCACCAGAACCCCTCAGCATCCCTTCCAAACTGCCCTGCAGTCCCACCAAACCATTCCAGGCCCGTGCTTTTCCTGAGGAGGGAGGCACAGGGGAGACCTGAAAACACCTAAGGGGGATTAAGGAAGAGTTTAAGCCCCTGCATCAAGAAACACAGAGCACAAAAGCTTCTCCTGGCAGCTGAGGGTCTGTCAGCACCTGAACCTGTCAGCAAGTTGGGGCTGCCCCAGCCCTGGAAGTGCCCAAGGCCAGGATGGACGGGGCTTGGAGCAACCTGGGACAGTGGAAGGTGTCCCTGCCCACGGCAGGGGGTGGGATGAAATGGGCTGTGAGGTCCCTCCCAGCCTAAACCATTCTGTGACTCTCTGGTTCCACACAAGGGCTGGCCAGTCAGGATGTCCCATGTTCTCCAAGGTGCAGAGTCCCTGAGAAACACCTGGACCAGTTCCTGGGAGTGTCCCAGAAGGTCCAACCTGCTGGGAAGAAGAGGGCTGGACACCCCTTCCCAGTCCCACCAGAGTGGTCTGAACAGGAGTGTCCCAGCACCCAGTTACCTGTGCCCAGCTCCAGGCCCAAGGTGTGAACACCAGCAGGTCCTTCATCTGTGCTACAAGAAAACGCCTCCCCCGGAGACTCATCATTTCACTAAGCCCAGCTTAAGTGTTTCCTAGGCTTGCCCTGCTGCCCCTCAACTCCCTGCAGGCTGCAGGGACCCTCTATGAGCCATCCCACTCCACCCCCACTGAGAGAGCTCTAATCCACCTAAACTGAGCTCAGGAGACCCACTGGAGACCCACATCAAGCAGAGGGACGTGGAGCATCACCAACCCTGGGCCCTCCTCTGCATCTGGCACTGGCATTGGAGAGAAGGGCCTCCAAAAACTCACAAACCTTTCCAAGAGTCCTTGCAGGACTTAAATCTCCCTCCTATCCATCCTCCTGGGCTCCTGCGAGTTTCTCAGAAGGGTCTCTCCCTAGGAGAAGGTGTTTTGGGGGGGCTTCTGGTACCCAGAGAGCAACAGAAAATCCCGAAAGAAAAAGCACCAAAAAAAGTAAATTACTGTAAAACTGTGCAAAAGGCACCTTGGCAGTCCTGCTGGAGCAGAAGGATGTGCTTAACTTGCGTGGAAGCAACCAGAAGATGCAAGGAGGGACCTTCAGAGGCCAGAGATGGGGTGAAGCAGCGGGGCCTTGGCCCAGTCCTGTTTTTGCAAGGGGTCAAATGAAAGATGATTTGCAAAAAAAAAAAAAAAAAAAAGGGTGACCCTGATTGGTTAATGAACATCTCTCAATTTACAGCAGCAAAATGCTGGGTGCCATCAAATGCAACCCAAAGTTAAAGCTATGACTGCTTTAATAATCAATGACTGCAGAGTATTTAAAAAAACAGCGAAGCTTTCAGGGGCTTAAGACTTATTGCTTGCATTTTCTCAGCTTTCTTAAAGAAAAAAGGGGTGTTGTAGAAAATGGTCAAATTTATCATTTATAGCAAAATATTAATGTAGCAGCAGGAGACTTGATGTGGCCATCTATCTACAAGCATTCAGACTTCAAAGGAAGCATAAACACGAAATTAATGGTTTGTCTAGTGTAAAGGAAAAATAAATGCAAATGTAGCCTCATTAATACCAAGTGGGTGACTTCTTGGTTTATGGGGTTTGGATTGATTTTGTCAAAGGCCAATAGATTTATTAAAAATGTCTTTTAAATTTAGCATCCGTAGACCCATTAGTTGAAAGGAATAAAATTCTCTGCAATCGCCACCACCTCTCCTCCTCCTCCCCCCCCTCCCTCCCCTTCCCCTGCATGTTGTTTTACCTAAATAAAGTTCTTGCATTAGGACTCACTTTCCCCCTGAAATATGTGCCTTGTAGGAGCTGCTATAAACGTCAGCACTTTGCTGGGCGCTGCTTTATGGGCAGAGTGAATTTTAATGGCATCGTAATCTCACTGCAATCAATCGTGGGCCGAGGGAGGGGAAACCTCGGGGAGTGGCCATTAACCAGGGCCCTGCAGCACTCCAGCCCTCAGCACCTTCCACAGGGGGCTGCCAGGCAGCTTTGAGCTTTTGTTTTCCATGCCTGTCCCAAAATGTTGGGGTTTGGCTGTTCCATCCCTGCTCCCCAAAGTGGGCTGAGAGGATCCCGACTCCTCAGCTCAGGATGAGCTTTTCTGGCTGGAACATCTCACGTCCTCCTCCCACCCACCTAGACCAGGGTGGGATGTTTTCCAGATGTCCCAGAGCTAACCTGGTGACTGCATAATATGGTCCCCAGCCTAGTTGGTGGGTCTGCCAATGTAACCAGTTGACCTGGGCTGATTTAACCCCTTCAATGTGCCTTGGCCAACACACACCATCTCCTGCAACACCTGCCCAAAAACAGAGCTCAGCGAGATGTGCTTGTGCATTCAGGCCCTACCAGAGCAGGGCCTGCTCTGGAGGCTGAACAGCCCCAGCTCCCTCAGCCTGTCCTGCTCCCAGAGATGCTCCAGTCCCCTCCTCCTCTTTGTCACCCTCCTCTGGACCTGCCCCAACCACAGTTGCATGAGGGGCCTCCTTTCCCATACCCAGGTTATTTTAGTTCTTTAACTCTGATCCAATTCCTCGTTTAAGCAGACTGCAAAAATTAAGGACATCGTGATCCTTTGATTCATCACATTCACCACACAATAAAAACCATAATGTGATTTATATGGTCCTGAAAAAAAAAAAAATTTAAGGCATTGGATTTCCTAGGAATTGCAGTTTTCCATGTGCCTGCACACTGGCAAAGATTGCCTGGGGATCCACCTCCTACTCCAGAACAAGATGCCTCTTGGGTGCAGTGACTGGAATTCTTGGCAACTCCAGATTTGCAGATTTTCCTTCCACCAGAAAAAAGGAAAACACCAGGATGTGAGTAGATGTTCTGCTATTGGGTCCTACAGGTCTGTGTTGTAGGAAGAAAATATATATTTGAAGCATGGATGGAGATCTCTTGAACCCTATTCCTAGTGCAGGAGCAGCTCCATCCACCATGGAAGCACATAGGCAGACACAGATGTTGGGAATAATGGGACAATTTTCCATAAAAAAATTAGAAAAATAAAATTAAAAAATACATAAATGCAATTATTTAAAAAATAATGAAAATCCACAAGCGGAAACCTTTTTAAAACCAGGAATATTTTCAGCCCAGGAGTCCCTGAGTGTCCCCAGTCTAAGTGGGAAAAGCCCCCGTGCCTTTCACTGCCTGGTGGGTGAATTCCTATTAAAAGTGACCCCATCTGCTGTCACTATCAGTGCATAAATCTCTGGGCTGACAGCGATTAGCACAAGACAAACGGTCAAAAAACTGTAACACTCTCCTTGACCTAGAAATCATCAATTCAGGAAAGCATCTGAGAGCAGCCTGGAACCTGCCAGCAGAGCTGGGAGGGGAGCGAGTCTCCCGACTCATTTAAATCTTTCAGATGCGAAATGTTTGTCCTCCACCGGTGGAAATCAAACCCAAAATAAGAGCAGAAAACCGGGCACAACCCCCGGGTCTGCCCACGCCAGGGGCTTTGTGTTCTCCAGCCAGAGACAAAACATTTCCAGCCAAAGAAAGCTGAGGAGGTTTCTCATTTGCATCCACATCCAAATGCAAGAGCAGCTTCAAGGGGAAAAGGGGGTGTTTGGAACTGGAACTGCCAATTCAGCCTGTGCAGAGAGATTCCCGAGTCACTGCAACGAGCCTTTCCATGGAAATCTCCATGGCTGGAATTTTCTGAAGAGCTGGAGAAGGAACTGAACCCATGGACAAAATGCTTGGTGTGGCTCCTACGGTGCCTGTTCACCTTGCAGAGGGAGGAGCAGTGCTGGCTGAGCCCACACAGTCGGGAGCAGGTGTCTCCAGTCCTCTCTAGGACTTGGCCAGTGGATTTTTGGCACGGCCGGAGCACAGTTCCCAAAACATTCCGAGCTCCTGATGCCTGTGAACTGCAGACCTGCAGCTCGGTATGGCAAGCAGGAGGCAGAGCAGAGACTGTGGAGAGACAGGCAAGGTGGAGAGGACAGGGATTAAAATAAAAAGCCAAACACAAAAAAAAACCCCAAAGAAAGCAGCTAAATAAGAGCTGGACCGACCCTCCTCCCCCTGCACTGCATCCCCGGTGTTCCACAAGGAGAGTGGGAGAATTCGGGGCTCTGATGGAGGAAGAACTCAATTGCAAGGCAAATCTGAGCACAGAGGGCCGTGCCAAATCCCCTGGGGGGAGCCCAGCCAATTAGCAGGGATGTGTGGTAACAAAGAATTAGGTGGAACAATCCCTTATCCCGTGTCAGGAAGTGTCTGGTGGGAGCACTGCCCATGGCTCAGTGCTGGGGGTCCTGCAGCACAGGAGCCTCTCCAGTCCCAAGCATGCCATGCCCTTGGCACTCAACTCACACCTCCCACTTCACACTGAAGGGAAAATATCACATTTTAGGAGTTCAGGGCACAGCACCCTCTGGACATAGAGATGATTGGGAGCAGGGAGAGGTCACAGACTCACAGAATATCTGAGTTGGAAGGGACCCACCAGGACCATCCAGTCCAACCCTCGGCCCTGCACAGGCCCATCTCCCAGAGTCACCCCCTGTGCCCCAGAGGATCATCCAAACCCTCCTGGAGCTCTGGCAGCCTTGGGGCTGTTCCCACTGCCCTGGGGAGCCTGGTCAGTGCCCAGCCACCCTCTGGGGGAAGAACCTTCTCCTGAGATCCAACCTGAGCCTGCCCTGACACAGCTCCAGCCGTTCCCTGGGTGCTGTCCCTGGTCCCCCCAGAGCAGAGCTCAGTCCCTGCCCCTCCTCTGCCCCTGCCCAGGCAGTTGGAGACTTTATTGGCCTTTCCTGGCTTTGCTGTGTTTGAATTGCTCCTGGGGGAGTGGATCTGTCTCCCCTGCCTTCGAGCTGAGCACAATCATGGTTCTTCTCCAACAGCAAGTACAAAATCCATCCCACAGACTCAGAAGAGGCTCAGCATTCAATTAGCCATGTTTTAACCACAGATTAGGCCAACTAAGGTGAAGTCTGGCTTCCCTGTTTTACTGCAGCTTCAACAGTTCCCTGCAACACCCCAACACACCAAAGGAACATTTTTCTCCCTTCCATGTCAACCAACAGGCCCAGGTTGGAGGTTTTCCCCCCCTTGCACACCCATGTCCCTGCTCAGGGGGCTGCAGACCTTCCTGCCTCATCCCAATTGTCCCAAGGGTCCCTCCACACTTCCTGCCCCAGTTGCTCAGGAAAGGAGGTCTTCATCCTGCGTGTACCAACATGAGCCTCAGATAATCAACGGGGGCCCAGAAGAAGAGAGAAATCATCAGGGCTGTTAATTTGACACCAACTCTTTTGATCTCCTCTTCAGATCATAGGGAAAGGGTAAGTGTGCTTCCTTTTAATCTTCACTCCCGCACTTTAAAGGCCTCAATAATGTTCCCACCAACCAGATCATTTTCATTTGCAACTCTAATTAATCTGTGAATAAATATGCTTCGGAGAGGTGGATTGATTTAAATGAGGGCTGTCTTTTCACCTTTAATCTATAATGCTGCATTTCTCTCTCTTGAGAAAATAGCTTCTAGCTTGCACTCTCTGCCTTTCTCCCCAAGTTCATGCAAGGCTCTTTCTCCTCTTTTTTATTATTATAAAATAATGGCTTCAGCAGGTGAATAAAAGGTTAGGCAAGTTTGACAAAAATGGGAAGCTATTCACCCTTGCTACCTTTAATCTCCTGCATTCTCCTCCTAATGAGTGTAAATTACCCAAGCCATTTCACAGAGTCTTTATGTGGCATAATACCAGCGGCAGCCCATTCTCAGAAGGGCGGGTTTATATTATTAGGATCAGCATTATCTTTAATCTTTTGTGGTGTGAGGAACGAGGACAACACGAGGAGCCACCCAAGGCAGCGGGAGCCCGGCCAAGGGGAGCAGGGCAGGGCCTGCTGGGCCGTGTGAAGGAATGGGGTCTCCAGCAGAAGGACCTGGAAGGCAAGAGGCATCTCCACAGGATGGAAACCCACCAAAAAAATTCGGCCTGGCTGGCTTTACCAAGCTTGGATTAAGACTGAGTGTTCTACACCAGCCACTGGTGGCTTCAGGCAGGGTTGGGAGAGGAAGAGGCCCCAAAAACCAGCCACCTCCATAGCACAGAGGTCCAGACAAATCCCATCTCTGAGGTGAACAGTTCCCAGATTTTGGGAAGGGGAGAGAGCTGGGAGGTGGTGGAGCCAACCCACTGCTGGGGATGTTGGGTGGGGAATGCACCCACGGCAGCATTAAAGGAGCCTCCTACAATCATGGAATCATTTAGGCTGGAAAAGACCTCTAAGAACATCGAGTCCCACCAGGCCCATCACTAAACCACACCCCTAAGTGCCACATCCATGCATTTTTGGGACACTTCCAGGGTCAAACTGCAAGCTCTGAGAACAGGAGGGATGAAGGAGAAGCTGAAGTAAAATATCCCTCAGAGCCTCTGACAAACCAAAGGGAGGGGAAATCCAGGAGCAAATCTTGCAGTGTCCATCTCAAACTGGCCAATGGCACCAACACAAAGAAGGAGCTCCGGTTATTGGGAAGAAAATAAATGAGAGTTGCACGCAAAGAGGAACTTCAGAAGTGAGTCTCACATCTTCACTGGTGACCTGGGGAAGGCACTGAAGACATTTCTCCTAGAAATCAGCAGCAAACAGGAATTGCAGTTGGAAAGGGGCCACAGCACATGGGATTGGGTCAGGAAAAGCACGAGGTGTCTCAGTGTTGGGGATAAATACCCTGCAGCCCCTGTGCCCAAAGGGAGGAGCAGCCTGGGGAGCTGCAGTGTGGGCAGGGGCTTTGCCTTCAGGGGGGCACCGTGTTGGACCTGCACTTGCAGGGGAATAAGGAAACAAGGAGGAGACAATCCAGAAGAAAGCAAGAAACGGGTGATCCACAGGAAGGAAAAACCAAACCCAAGAACCAGATAATGCACAAGTGGTCAAAGTGGCTCAAGGGACTGCCAGCACTCCTCTGGGATGCTGTCACAGAAAGCAGTGCCAGAGCTGCACCAGTTCCCAACAGCTCTGGGGAGTGCTGGGCACAAACTGGGAGTGTCATCACTTCTTGGTGGGAGCCCTCCCACCCTTGACCCTGCCAGAGCCACTGAGCCCAGTGAGAGCATCAAGCCACATCCCTCACCAGACCTGCTGCCACCCCACAGCATCAGTGCCCATCCCCTGCCAGCTGGGATGCAGAGGGACGGCTGGGCACAGCTGGAAGCACAACCAGGCTGGGAAATCCCTCCCGTCCAAATTCGGCCCAGTTCGGTCTGAGGAAGAACTGGAACTTCCACATCAGCAAAGATAACAAAACCTCAGTGAAACCCTCCTGGAGCAGCAAGAGGAATCCTGGCTTTGCCACAGGCAGTGGCTGTGCCACTGACGAGCTCAACCCCCTCAGTCACTCCTCTGATCTCGGGTTGGATCGGGTCCCCATTACCTCTGTTACATTATATGTCTTCCTCTTATTTTTCTACATTTGCCACTTGTGATCATTATTCTGCAGCCTAAGAATGCCTCATATTCAGAGCTCCCTTTGTTTCACTCTCATTATCCACACCATATATGTTCAAGGTCGCCAGTTAGTCTATTATTCAAGTGGGTACTTTTTTTTCCCCCCCCTGTTTTATCCCCCCCTTCCCCAAAGAGGCTCAGTTCAAGGTCTCGCATTCTCCGCTTTCTCCCTGAAGTTTTACCATTTCTTTTTCTTATAAAAACATTTTCCCTTGCCTCCCATTCTCCAGGAGCTTCCATTCAATTCAAGCCCTGCTAATATATATATCCAAAAGCAGCCCAGGGCAGACCCCACGTCAGCTGCTGCTGCTGTTTTAAAAGAATCAAAGGGAGCTCTTTATTTTCTTCCACTCTCCAGCAATTTCTGGAGTTGCAAACTGATACACAAAGCGTTCTTAGAGGTGGCCAGGAGATTTCCAGAGCGTTTGCAGCAGAACTGACTAAATATCAGGCTGCTCCATAGGGATTTGGGTGATAAACACAATGGAACATGCTCAGTCCCAGGCATCAGACACGAATTTTGGCTGCACTGTTGTTTTCTTGCTTGGAACAAGAGGTAAAACAGCAAGGGATTGCCCAGCAGGCTGATGTTTAATTTGGGATGAACAATGGAAATATGATTTTAGCCCACTACAAACCTGCTTGTCTGTCAAGTGACACCCTCCTCAACAAATCCACCTGTGTTATCAGTCATCTCTCAATATCCAGGTGTATTTATGGGCATCGTCTGGGCAGGGAAAAAACATGGAAATGCTTTCTGAGCACCCCAAGGAGGAGATTCACAGCATTCCACTTTAAAGCAAACATCAAAATGAGGAAATTCAGGCTGATCCACTTCAAATGGGAGGAACTGGAGCAGTCTGGGAGGCGCAGGAGGAGCAAACTGCACTTTCATATGCAGGATAAAGCTGTGGCCCCAAGAAGAGGAGCTGGTTTCAGGAGGAGATGCCTTCACCAGACCCTGGAGCCTGGTGGGGCTCTGTGCTGCTCCTTCAGTGGCAGAGCCTGGTGGGAATCCCAGAACCATCCTGAGCAGCTCCAAAGCAAAGCTGTCAGGAAATAAGGATGTGAACAAAGCACTGAGCTGAGCCAGCTGCACTCTGTCAGCAATCCTGGAATGGCTTGGGTGGGAAGGGACCTTAAGGCCCATCCAGTGCCACCCCTGCCATGGGCAGGGACACCTTCCACTAGCCCAGGTTGCTCCAAGCCCTATCCAACCTGGCCTTGGACACTTGCAGGCATCCAGGGGCAGCCACAGCTTCTGTGGACAACCTGTGCCTGTGCCAGGGAAGGATTCCTTCCCAATATCTCACTTGAACCTACTCTTTCTCAGTTTAGAGCCATTCCCCGTTGTCCTGTCCCTCCAGGCCCTTGTCAATAGTTTCTCTCCATCTTTCCTGAAGCTCCTTCAGCCACTGCAAGGCCACAATCAGGTCACCCCAAAGCTTCTCCTCTCCAGGTTGAACAATCCCAACTCTCCAGCCTTTCCTCCCAGAGGGGCACAATCCCCCCCTGCCCTGCTGCCCATGCTGGGGAATACCCTGGAATTTGGGCATGGGAAAGCTCCCAGACCCCGGGATGGAGGCA
>NW_016690610.1:0-2290 GCF_001604755.1 Lepidothrix coronata
GGGGTTTGGGGGTCTGTACCGGAGCAGGGCTCAGTCCAGGGTCTGTTACCCCCTGTGGGGTCCCCCCAAGGCCCCCCATTCCCCAGGGACCCCTAAAGAGTCCCCAATGTCCCCCCAAGGCCCCCCATTCCCCAGGGACCCCTAAAGATCCCCATTCCCTGGGCCCCCTGAGGCCCTTCATTCCCAAGGTTCCCCCTCAGGGCCCCCTTTTCCCAGGCACTGCCTGTGGCTGCAGATCCCGGGGCTGTTCCCACTGCAATTCCCCTTTTCCCAGCGGTGCCAGGAGCCTCCGCTCCGTGTGGAATGTCGGGGGCTCCTGGGGGGGCTCCGGGGGAGGAGTTTGGGGTGAAGGAAAACCCCCCAGTCCCTCGGGATTGCAGTGTGGGAGTGGGAAGGTTTGATGTGGAGCCGAGGCGGGAATGAGTCAGTAATTAGTGCCCGGGCTAATTGGGGGAGCTCGTTAGGGCTGGCAGGGACAGAGCGGGGTTGGCACGGCCGGGAATTCCCGGTCCTGCATCCAGAGGAGGCCCAGCACCTTCCAGCAGGGAATTGTGGCTGCTGGGAATTCTGTCAGCCCTGGTTGGTACAACTGGTGAATAATTAATTAATGGGATCAATTCTCTGTTAATTAATTACTAATTGGGTGGAGCTCGTTGGGGCTGGCAGGGCTGGATCTCCCCAGTCCTGGATGCAGGGAAGGCAGAGCCCTTTCCAGCCAGGAATTCTGCCTGCTGGGAATTCCTCGGAGCACGGCCCACCCCGGTTAGCACAGTGTGTGAATAAACAATGAGATGGATTAGCTGCTAATTAATTACCTTAATTAAATTAACAAACCCCGGTTAATTAAGGGGGTCCAGGCCGTACCTGTGTGGGCTCTGAGGGGTCCCGGGGGCTCTGCTGGTGCCATCCCTCGCTCTGGGAATTCCGGGATCCAGACCGGTTGGGTGGGGACGGACCTTCCCACGCCATTCCCGGGCCGTGGGGTCCCGGCAGGCCCCAGTTCCACGCAGCATTTTCGGGTTTCCGTGTCCGTCACCCAAAATTCCGGGTGCGCTCGTGTCCGTCGGAAATTCCCGGAGCCCGGGGCTCTTCCCGGGGCTGCTGGAGGCTCCGGGCCGGCTGTTGGAGCACCTGCCCAGGTGACCTTGGAGCGGTTCCTTCATCCCTTCCTCCCTCTGTTCCCGAAGGAGCCGGGCGGTGGCTGTCCCTGCCTCGGGGCTGCGGGGTTGAACACGGGATTAGATTCCTTTGGTGTGTCTGAGGGGAAAACGGGGAATTTTAATGGATTTCAGCCTGAGCAGCTGTTGGGGCTGCCCCGGCGGTCACGTGTGACTGATGATCCAGAGCCCCAAATTCCACCCCAATGCGGCAGAGGAAAATTTCGGGGGGGTTTGCACCCATTCCTGAGCTTTCCAGTCTGCCCTGTTTGCTGGAAAAATGCCTGAAGGATGGAAAACAGCCGGGCAGGGCACGGGTGGGGGGGATGGCAGGGATGCAGGAGCTTGGGGGGCAGTGCCCCGGCTGGATCGGCCCCTCGGCTCTACAGCCAGCTATCCCAGGGATTGGGGTGCTCCAGGGATTGGGGTGCTCCAGGGATTGGGGTGCTCCAGGGATTGGGTGTTCCCGGGATTGGGTGTTCCCGGGATTGGGGTGTTGATGGAATGGGGTTTATGGATTATGGAATCCCTGGGTATTCTCCCCCCCCACGCCCTCCTTTACCTGCCCTCTGACGGAGGAGGATGGCCAGGAATTCCGTAAGGAATGAGGGAGAGAAGTTTAGGGCTGGGAATTGCTTGGAGCAGGATCCCGGGGGGGTTGTGAGGGAGGAAATCCAGGGGCTGCTGCTCCTGCAGCCGAGCAAAGTCCCGCAGGGAACGGGCAGTTCTGCCGTTCCCCTTCCCCGAGCGATGGAGCGGAGCAGGGACGCGGTTAAATCGGCTTTCCTGGGAATGATCCCACCTGGAATTGGCCGGGAATGCCGGGGGGGCTGGATGGGGATGAGCCGGAATCCACTGACCTCCCGCCGCGTCCTTGGCGTGTCCGGGCGTTGCTGTGGCTACGGAGCATCGATCCCATCCCGGATCCTCCCGAGCTGGGGTTGCGCCGAGGGACCCGCGGGGGCTGCGGTGCCGCGGAGATCCGGGAGGGCGCAGAATCCAGCGGCTCTGCCGGGTCCTAGTGCCGGGATCAGCCCCACCTGGAGCGGGGGGGCTCAGCCTGGAGCAACGGAGGCTCAGGGGGGACCTTCTGGCTCTGCAACCCCCTGACAGGAGGGGCGAGCCGGGGGGGT
>NW_016690610.1:3043-17962 GCF_001604755.1 Lepidothrix coronata
AGGTGTCCCTGCCCGTGGCAGGGGTGGCACTGGATGGGCTTTAATGTCCCTTCCCACCCAAACCATTCCATGACTCCTTCATTCTGTGATTCCCCTCTCAGGCAGAGCAGAGCCCAGGCTGACTGTTGGGGTCCCTGAGGGGTGTGCAGGGCTTAGAGAGGAATTAAAAGAGTCTCAAACTCATCAGAATTGGTTATTGACACAACAACCACCGAACCCCAAGTGCTGGTTTAGAATTTCTCTCCTAAACTGAGTTTTCTGGCAAACTCATCTGATCCCAACCCCAAAGTCCCCTTTGTGAAGGAATTTCACTGGGGACTGGGTGTATAAAATACGTATAAATGCAATAAGGTTGATTTTTTTCTTGTGGTGGACAAATAGTGGGAGATTCTGAAGGGCTTTAACCTCCTGCTCCGTGTGCTCCCTGAGCTGGGGGTGTTCCAGCTGGGTTTGTCCCAGATCCCAGGGAAAAGCCTGGAGCATCAGGTAGGGTGTTTTTGGGGCTTTTTCATCTGTGATGAGGAGTTGCAGGGAGAGTTTGGGCACAAGAAAATCCACGTGGGTCCTGCAGAGCACTGGCTGGAGCGGTGTGTGGGGAGATCTGTGTCCTGGGGAGTGGAGTGGAGGTGGGATGGGTGGCACTGGGGATCCCTGGAGGTCTGTGACACCTCCTGCTCCTCCCAGGGTCGCCCCAAGCCAGGCCAGGTGTGACCCCCGTGTGTGGAGGATGCTCCAGGCTGCTCCAGCCCAGTCTCCATCCCAGGCCGTGGCTCCAGAGACTCTCTGAGTGGCAGTGGGATCACCCAGCAGCACCTGGGGTACGTGGCACTCCTGATAAATCCCCAAATTCCTGGGAAGGGGCTGGGCTGGGGTCCTGCTCCCTGTGACAGTCCCTCTGTGCCCGCCCTGCTGAGAACAGCAGTGCAGTTATTGCCCAGGATTAATCACAAAGTGGCTGTGTTTCCATGGAAAATGGGACACCGGAGTTTCTGGGAGCCTCAGGAGGGTTTGTTCACCCTGGGGATTTCTGTGGCTGGAGCAGCAGCTCATCCTGACGTGGCTCTGCCTGACTTTGGGGAAAACATGGAATTGTTTTCCTCTGCACAGAGCAGGTTTGGGCCCAAATCCACAGACTGTGCACAGGAGCAGCCAAAGCCCCTTGGTGGTTGGGGTGTGCCTGGAGTGCTCTGGGGCATCTCACAGTGCTTTGATATGTCCCAAAACCTCCCCTGTCCCCCTGATTCCAGCACTAATAAAGCTCCTGTCCCACTCTGGCTTCTTGTCCTGGGCTCAGGATGCTTGTGGGTCCCTTCCAGCTCAGGGCATTCCGTGATTCCTTCCCCCCAGGGTTCCTGTCCGTGCACAGGGCAGGCAGTAAAGAAACCAGGAGATGGGGAGTGGTGCTTGTGACTTCGTTGTGTTGAGAAATGGGATCTCCCTGGTGGTGCCAGTGGGAGATCCGTCAAAAACAGGGATTTAATGTCATTCCCATGACTTATTTCCAAAGTCTCTTGGTTTATTTTTTTTGTGCTTATACCCAATTTAGTGTGGTTTTAGGAATTCCCAGTGCACAGGGAATGTTGGGACATGTGTGGCTGTGGGGACCCCCCAGCGCTGCAGCTGAGCACCCTCTGAGGGAGCCTGAGGGGTCTCCAAGGTTTTAATTCCAGTTTAGCTCCAAGTGACCTAAAACTGGGGCTTTCTCCCCTTTTTGGCAGCATCTGTCCAGGCTGAGAGGCTCCACACAGCCAGGGAATCCCTGTCCTTTGGGGCCACCAGGGCCTGGATTGGAACAGAAAACGGGTTTGGGTTTTCACAATGGTGGAGTCGCCATCCCTGGAGGGGTTTGGGTTGGATACTGGGAAAATTCCCCCTGGAAAGGGCTGTCCAGCCCTGGCACAGCTGCCCAGGGTGGGGGGAGTCCCCATCCCTGGGGGATTTAACACCCTGTGCATGTGGCACTTGGGGACACGGCCAGGGGTGGCCTGGGCAGAGCAGGTGGACCTGAGGGCTCAGAGTGGTTCTCCAGCCTGAGGATTCCACGGTTCTGTGATTCCATGGCTGTGTTCAGCACAGGTTGCCCAGACCAGCTGTGGCTGCCCCATCCCTGGATGTGTCCAAGGCCAGGTTGGACAGGCTTGGAGCAGCCTGGGACAGTGGGAGGCAGGGGGTGGCACTGGATGGTCATTAATGTCCCTTCCAACCCAAACCATCCCATGATCCTACGAAATTGTGTTTCTGTGGGAAAAATTATCTCATGCTTCAGGTTTGACGTGGAAAACTCCGACTGGGGAGGAGGGAGAAGGAGCTGTGTGGTATTTGTTTATTTTTGAACAAAGAACTGCTCTTCTGCTCCACCTGGGAGCAAGGCCTGGCTGGTATTTCCTGCTATTCTCCTTGGTTTGGGTCTGTCCTGCTGTGCCCAGGGCTCTGTGGGAAGAGCAGTGGTGAGTTCCCATCCTCTGGGGGGGGGGTATCCCAGGCCCCCCCGTTCCTGGAGCTGCCAGAGCACTCACCCTTCCTCCCTGTCTGAATTCCTCATGAAATTCTGTGGCTCTTTCCATGTTCTCCTTGCACTTGGAGGGAGGTTTCTTTAATTCGAGTTCCCTCTTGGCATTCCAGCCCCTCCTTGGAACACAACTGCCGTGGGGTGAGCACCCTCCAAATGTTTGTGCACCAGGCCAGGGCTGTGTCCCAGTCCAGGCTGCTCCCTGGGTCTGGGACTGGCTGCTGGGGGAAGGAACAGCAGAAATCCTCTAGGGTTTAGAAATTAGGAAGAAATTCCTCCCTGTGAGGGTGGGGAGGCCCTGGCACAGGTGGCCCAGAGAAGCTGTGGCTGCCCCTGGATCCCTGGAAGTGTCCAAGGCCAGGTTGGACGGGGCTTGGAGCAACCTGGGCTGGTGGAAGGTGTCCCTGCCCATGGCAGGGGGTGGAGTGGGATGGGCTCTGAGGTCCTTTCCCACCCAAACCATTCCAGGATTCCATAAACAGGTGACAGAGGTGATATTTCCTCCCAGATTCCCAGGGAAGCACTGGCAGCTTCCGATGCCAGAGGAGGTTCTTCCCTCTGGGGATCAAATCACTCAGATTTTCTAAAAGGGAAGAATTTTGCTTTAATACTTACCATGGAATCACAGAATGGTTTGGTTGGGAAGAGACCTTAGATCCCAACGATTCCAACCCTGCCATGGGCAGGGACACCTTCCATTAGCCCAGGTTACTGCAAACCCCATCCACCCTGGCCTTGGACACCTCCAGGGGTGGGGAAGATACTGGAGAGGACCCTGTGGATCCTGAGTGGAGCAGGGAGCCCCAGCATGTGCTGGGCCTGGGAGAGACATGAGGGGGAGTCTGAGGGCAGGGGGGGGTTTATTTTGGGGTGTCTTTGTCCCACACCGTTGGGTTTGGGTGCCACGGGACCCCCCCTGCTCCCAGTGCACATCTGTGCTGGGGGTTCAGCTGCTTCGGGTGTGTTCCACTTGCTTTGTGTCTGGACAGTGCAGGCTTTGGCACTGAGTGTCCTGGTTGTCCCTGGAGCTGAGGGGAAAGGGAAGGAGCTCGTTCTCTTTGTAGCTTTTTGCAGACTTTTGGGTGGATTTTGTGTGTGTGACATTTCCCTTAAACCAGCATGGAGAGGGGGAGCAGCTGGAGCTCCGGTGAGCAGCGGGGCTCTGGGGTGGCTCCAGTGAGAAATCCCCATTTCCCAGCTGGGTTTGGTGTTGTTTATCCCAGCTGTGTGTTGTTAAAGCTCATTCCCTTCAATACCATTGCTGTGTCCTCGATGGCCACCAGCTTCATCCTGAGTCCTTCCTCTCCCTGAGCGTGCCATGCTTGGTGCCATGGCTGCTTTTCTGGGGCACATCCATGGTTTCCTCACTGTCCTCCTGGCTCCTGAAGCCACGTTCCAGCTCAGGTGCCAGTGTTGGCTCACTCGTCCAGCCTGGAGGAGGCTGAGGGGACACTCGTGAGGGGCAGCTCCGACCTCTGCTCCGTGTGAGCAGGGACAGGATCCGAGGGAGCCGCTGGAGCTGTGCCAGGGCAGGCTCAGGTTGGATCTCAGGCAAAGATTCTTCCCCCAGAGGCTGTTTGGGCACTGCCCAGGCTCCCCAGGGCAGTGGGCACAGCCCCAAGGCTGCCAGAGCTCCAGGAGGGTTTGGACAACACTCTGAGGGACAGGGAGGGATTGTTGGGGTGTCTGTGCAGGGCCGGGAGCTGGACTGGGTGATCCTGGTGGGTCCCTTCCAGCTCAGGACGTTCCATGGCTCTGTGGTTTGGGGGCGGTTCCGTGTGTCGGGGTCCCGGGGGGACACGCTGGGCACGGGATCCTGGGATGGGGGTGTTGGGCAGTGCCCGGTCCTGGTGGCTCCCAAAGCCCCGTTAGCACGATCAGCGCCGGGACATTAATTTGGGATCAGCTCAGCCAGGAACAGGACAATTAGTGATTGTTAACAACGCCCCTAATTAACCCCTTGGGCTCCGCTCACCTGTACCTGGGGGGAGGTTGGCACTGCTCCGGGGGGCTGTTTTTCCTCAAATTCCGCCGTGGAGGGAAGAGCAGGACATGGCTGGGGGGGGACAAGCCTTGGCTGCGTGCGGGCACACCTTGGCTGTGTGCGGGCATACCTTGGCTGTGTGCGGGCACACCTGGGCTGTGCGGGCACACCTGGGCTGTGTGCGGGCACACCTGGGCTGCGTGCGGGCACACCTTGGCTGTGTGCGGGCACACCTGGGCTGTGTGCGGGCACGACGCCGCGGTGACGGCCGGGGGGTCCCGGTCGGGGGAAATGCGGGGTGTCCCTGCCCGGTGCCCGCAGCGGGAGGAGGCTTGGAATGCCGTGGGAGCCGTGGCCGTGCCCTGGCCGAGCCCGCTCCCGCTCCTGCTCCTGCGGGGAGCGTTAGGACCCAGCGAGCCGCCGGCGCGGTGACAAGTCTGGAGCAGCACTGGCGCAGAGTGGCTCCATCGGCAGCGCTGGAATTCTCTGTATCCCTCCCTCGGAGCATCCTCGCCCAGAAAAGGGCTTTTCCCCCTCTGTGCCGCCCGGCGGAGCCCCGGGAGGGGAGGGACGCGCGCGGGGATGCTGGGATCGGCCGGGACGCTGGGAAGCGCCGCTGGATGAGCTGAGAGCGTTGGCTGGGATTCGGGAATCTCGGGAGCAGCATGGCCCAGGGCAGGAGGCACGCGTCCGGCCGGGTAAGGGGGCTCCCCGGCTCCTGTCGCGACCCATCGCGGTGCCGTGGCAGCGAAAATCCCTGGATTTGTGCCGAGATCTCGATTGTGCTCCCTGCGCTCCCGCATCCCTGGAATGTGGCACCTCCCTCGCCGACAATGATGCTGGGGGGGGGATGCTCCGGGCTGCACCAGGGCCGTGTCCTTTGGCCGGAGTTACCTGCCCGTGCCGGGAATCAGCCCCGGCTGATTCCCCCGGTTAATTACCCCCGCTAATCCCCCCGGCATCGCGGCACAGCCTTCCCGGGGCTCGGGCACAGCCTTCCCGGGGCCGCTCGGCACAAAGATTCCGGGTGTTTTCCTCCCTGCGGCGGGTGTTCCCTCCCTCCGGGCCGCTTTTCCAGGCTGCACGGGAGCGACGCCGGAGCTTCCGCGGGCCTGGCAAGCGCTTCCAGGTTTTTCCGTATTGCAGCTGCCCCGGGGCTGTGCGGTGCCAGCGGGCCCCCGGCCCCCCCGGCCCGGCCTTTCCCGGGAGTTTGTGTCCCTCGGGCCGCGGTGACATTGTGTCCCGGCCCCGCTGGGCACCACGTCTGGGCCTCTCTGTGCCAACTTGGCAGAGGGACTCCAGGCTGGGGCCGGGGAGGGCAGACCCTTCCCACCGCTCCACGGGACCCCAGACCCGCCGTGGGCACCGTGCCCTGCTGTGGGATGTGCCAGGCCTGGGGCCGGGGGATCTGAGCTGTGGCTGAAGGGATTTGGCTGCCGAGGGAGCAGCTGCCACCTGGGAAAGGCTCCGGGCTGGGAAGTTGCTTTGCCCACCCTGGGAGGGGCTGTGGGGGCAGGTGGGGGGCCTGAGCTGCCTGCCCCCCAAACCTCCCTGTGTTCCGGGGGGGGCATGAAGGGATGGAATTCCAACCTGAGTCCTGGCAGCTCTGTGGTGACACCGTGGTGGCTGTCGGTGTGCCCGGGGGCTCCCGGGGGTGGGGGCACAGGGAGGGAGCTGGGCACTGGCTCCAAGGGCCCATGGAGACATGGCTCGGCCTGCGGGAGCAGTGGCAGGACTGGGGGATCCTGGGGGTGCCGGGGGGTCCTGGGGGTGCCGGGGGGTCCTGGGGGTGCCAGGGGATCCTGGGGTGCTGGGGGGTCCCACGGTAACGTGGCACACTGCAGGCAGGGCACTGTGAGCAGGTTATCCGTGCTTAGCTCACATGGATTTTGGAATGGGCGCTGCAGGCACTGAGGCTGTGCCAGCCCTTCCTGGGGCTGAGGCCACTGGCTGCCCTGGCCGTGTGCCTGGAGGGTTTTGGGGACACTGTGCCCAATGTCACAGTGCCCAGAGACACCCACACCCTCCTCATTTGGCTTTGTGCTCCCCAGCTGGAGTCCAGTGCCCCCATGGTGCTGGGAACCTCATCCTGGTGCCACCATGGGGTGCTGGGGCCTCTCTCAACCCCGGGGTGATCCCTCCTTCCCATGGGATGGTGTGGCAGTGCCACGTGCCATCGACTCGCTGCTGGCCAGCCTTAAACCCAGAACTGTTCCCGAGTCTTTCCCTGTTCCAGCCCTGCTGGGTCACCCCTGGAATGTGGATCTCGTCAGAGGTGGCTGCTGGGCTCAGGATTCTCCTGAAACTTGTGATCTGAGCTCTGAGTGACAGTTTGAGGCTCAGTTAGTCTCACCTGCCAGCTGAGCCTGGCTGCTGCAGGAATGCACTGAGTATTCCCGGGGTGATCCGCTGGGATGGAGCAGAACACTGACACTGTCGTGCTCGGGGGAAACACGGGGATGACCCAAATCGCTGGGAATTCATCCCCTTTTCAGTGGCTCACAACCAGGATCTCCATACAGTGGAGCAGACGGTCTGTGGATGTGTGTAATGCTTCAAAAAGGGGGGAGAATTGAAAAATCGGGATTTCAGAGCGGTGCCAGGCGGGAAGTTGTGGGGAGCAGTGCCCTGGTGGCAGCACAGCCACGGGCTCGTTCCTCACCTGGAGCAATATCCCTGTGAACAGGTGTCCTGGAGCAGGACAGGAGCTCCAGGGTGTGGGACAGGCTCCTCATGGGCTGGTGGGCTCATCCAGCCTGGGACTGTCCTGCTGGAATCTGCCCCAGTGGTGGTGGCTGCTCCGGAGGCTCGGCATTCCCGGGTGCTCCTCTGGCTGCTCCGGAGGCTCGGCATTCCCGGGTGCTCCTCTGGCTGCTCCGGAGGCTCAGCATTCCCGGGTGCTCCTCTGGCTGCCCCGTCCCCACCACCTGCCCTGTGCCCCCTCAGATGTCCCACCTGGTGCCCCGGGGGGTGACTGTGGGTGCAGCAGCGCTGCCTCCACCAGGACTCCCCACATTCCTCATTTACTGGGATTTAGGGGCTTGTTCCCTGTCCGTGTGCCGGGAGCGGTGACGGGGCTGTCACTGTGAGTGGCCCCCGCCGTGTGTGTCCAGCCCTTCTCCCTTCCCGTGTGTTCCCACAGCTCTGCTCCTCCATCCTCTTCCCTCACCATCCGTGCTCACCCCGTGCTCAGGACTGGGGTACCCAGAGCCCTGGGGTATCCAGAGCCCTGGGGTGTCCCACTGGGAAGGTCAGAGCGGCAGAGGGGATCCATGAGGAGCCGGCACATCCCTGGAGACCCCAGGAAGTTGTGGGCTGTGTCCCCGGCTGCCGTGGGGCTGTTGTGCCCTGGTGTCCCCTCGGTTGGGGGCTGTCCCTCCCCGCTCCTCCCTCCACAGCCGGACAGGGATGCCGGGAGTGACCACGGCTGGGCACTGGGCTCTGTCCTCCCATCCCTCCTGGAGTGGCCATCGGGTCCCCAGCCACGGTCACCTGGCTGGGAAGGTGGGTGGGAATGTGCATCCCACCTGCTTCCAGCCTGGACAGCTCCTCCTCTTTGTTCTGGTGTTGTTTTGAATCTTCACGGGAATTCCAGCCTGGGGTTTATCCCTTGGACAGGAGCTGTCCTCATGCTGGAGCAGCACGCTGGTCCCATGGATTGATTTCTGATAACTGGAAACAACAGGTGGAGACCCATTGCCTTGTCCTAAGGGATGGCATGGGAGAGTTCTGTGCTCTCCTGCTTTCCCAAACGTGAAGGACTCGGGAAATGTTTCTGTGAAATTAGTGCTGGTTGGCAACTGTCCCATCAGGGACAGGCTGGGAGAGCTGGGAATGTCCACCCTGGAGAGGAGAAGGCTCCAGGGAGACCTTAGGGCCCCTTCCAGTGCCTAAAGGGGCTCCAGGAGAGCTGGAGAGGGACTGGGGACAGGGCATGGAGGGCCAGGACACAGGGAATGGCTTCCCATGGACAGAGGTATCCCCAGGGTTTGGGGTGTCTCACACTCCGATGGATCCTGCCTGCCTGCAGGTGCCCCTGGGAAACAGAGACGAGGAGGATAAAAGCTTCTGACATCGCTGAGCAGGAACTTTTCGTTTGACTGGGAATTCTGGCTCTTCCTTTGGGCTTTTCTTTGGGCTTCTTGTTTTCTTGGAGCTCTGCTCTCGCTTTCCATAACACGTGGGACACGATTTTCCAGGTGCAGGTGTTGGCAGGATGCTGCTGCAGCCCTGGCAGCTGGGAGGAGCCAGAACCTGGGGACACGTTTGGGTCTGGAGCAGAAATTTTGCCTTTGAGGTTTTGGGTCTGTTTGTTGGGTGATGGATTTGGGGTTTTAACACGAGAGTGTTTTGTGCCTTTGGTTCCTCCCGGTTGTGTTTGATTTCTCCCAGTTTTGTTTGATTTCTCCCGGTTGTATTTGGTTTCTCCCAGTTGTGTTTGGATGGAACATGGAATTCAGGCCTGTGGAAAACTGACATCCCTGGTTTTAGTCCCAGAACTCCTCACTCAGCATTCCGACCCCGGGCAGTGACGTGCAGGGGGAGAGGATGGTTTGTTGGGGTTTCCTTGGTTCTTCCACAGGCTGAGAATTCCTTGATTCCCCCAGAGCCCCCGTGGTGTCCAGCTGTGGCTGAGGTCTGTCCCCACATCCATCGGCTCCGCAGGGCCCTTCCCGGCCGTTCCCTGCCGTGCTGGGTGAAAGAGCCTCTGTTTTCCTGGGATAAAGGACAGATTCTTCCACTGAAACTGGGCCCAGAGAGGCCAAAACTTGACATTTCTGCACAATGACCAGAACCAGTGACACACAGGGTGTGGGAAATGCCACACTGGTCCTGATCCAGCACCACTGGGAGCTCAGGGTGAACCACTGGGACCTCAGGGAGGTGGAGCTGAGCGGGGCAGGGAACAGCCCCATTCCCTCTGGGATGGGGCACTGGGATTGAAAGGTGTCAGAGTTTGAGAACGGGGCTCCAAGAGAGCAGGAGACGGGCTTTGGACACAGGATGGAGTGACAAGACAAGGGGGAATGGCTTCACACCTGAAAAGGGGAAATTTAGAGGGATACTGGGGAGAAATTCTTCCCTGTGAGAGTGGACAGGCCCTGGCACAGGTTGTCAGAGAAGCTGTGGCTGCCCCTGGATCCCTGGGAGTGTCCAAGGCCAGGTAGGACAGGGCTTGGAGCAACCTGGGCCGGTGGAAGGTGTCCCTGCCCGTGGCAGGGGGATGGAACTGGGTGGGATTTAAGGTCCCTTCCAACCCAAACCATCCCGGGATTCTGTGATTTCACTCGGGCTGGTTTCAGAGAAGGTGTTGAGGGTGGATCCCAACAAACTTCCCTATGATTTCCATGATCCTGAGGGTCTCCAGTACCCCCTGGGGTTCCTCACACCCTTCACCTCGTGGCTGCTGTAAGAGCAGTGATCACCTGGGTAACCACCCCTGGGCCCAGGAACAACCCGGGACACCACACTGGGAATGGAATGGTGCCACTGGAATGGGAGTGGGGATTAATGGTTAGGATGGAATCATGGAATCACAGAATGGGTCAGATTGGAAAAGCCTCTGAGACCCCTGAGTCCAATCACTCCCCCAGCACTGCCCAGGCCACCCCTGGCCGTGTCCCCAAGTGCCACATGCACAGGGTGTTGAATCCCCCCAGGGATGGGGACTCCCCGCTGCCCTGGGCAGCTGTGCCAGGGCTGGACAGCCCTTTCCAGGGGGAATTTCCCCAATATCCAACCTGAGCCTCCTCTGCCACAGCTGGAGGCTGTTCCCTCTGTCCTGGATAACAACAGTCACACCTGGAAAGCTGGATGACCACGTTCCCTGGTGGGATACCCCGAGTCCGGGCACGGGGGGTCCCAGGGACACGGTGGGGGCTGGGCCACCAAATCCCCCAAAACCCCAACAGTCCAAAGGGAAGGGACAGTGACCTGTGTCAGAAAGGGGCTGCCTGCTCCTGGGCAGGGAATTCCCAGGCTGGAAGGCCGTGGGCAGTGCTGATGTAATGCATAAGATGGAGCAAGACAAGGCCCTGAACTGTGCTGCTCTCGGCCGCTTCACTCGCTCTGGGGTTTTTCCCCCTTAGGCTTATAAAAATGCTATAAAAACGCTATAAAGGGTCAAAATGGGGTTTGTGAGTCCAGTGTGACCAGCGGTGGTGGTTGTGCCGTGGTTGTGCCGTGGTTGTGCCGTGGTTGTGCCGTGGTTTGTGGTTCCTGTTCGGGACTGTAATGGCAGGAATTGCCCTTGGCTGGCTCCCAGCTCGAGGGGTGGAGGTGGAGGGGATGGAGCGCTGCCGGAGGGCCAGGAGGTGTCCCACGATGAGGTGTCCGCGCCCAAAGCCCGTGTCCCCGTGCCCGTCCCCGTTCTCAGCCCGTTCTCCCCGCTCCACAGGCCTCCAGCACCGCCAGGATGAGCGCGGAGGGCGGGAGCAGGCCCCTCAAGGTGGGCTCCCGCGTGGAGGTCATCGGGAAGGGGCACCGCGGCACCGTGGCCTACGTGGGGGCCACCCTGTTCGCCACCGGCAAGTGGGTCGGGGTCATCCTGGACGAGCCCCGGGGCAAGAACGACGGCACCGTGCAGGGCAGGAAGTACTTCACCTGCGAGGAGAACCACGGCATCTTCGTGCGCCAGTCACAGGTGAGGCAGCGGCTCCCGGAGCCGGGGGAGCTACTTCCCGGGATTTGGGGGGAGCTGCTCCTGGGATCCTGAGGGGAGCTGCTTCCCGGGATTTGGGGGGAGCTGCTTCCCGGGATTTGGGGGGAGCTGCTTCCAGGGATTTGGGGGGAGCTGCTTCCCAGGATCTTAGGGGGAACTGCTTCCAGGGATTTGGGGGGAGCTGCTTCCAGGGATTTGGGGGAGCTGCTTCTGGGGATCCTGGGGGGAGCTGCTTCCCGGGATTTGGGGGGAGCTGCTTCCAGGGATTTGGGGGGAGCTGCTTCCCGGGATTTGGGGGGAGCTGCTTCCGGGGATCCTGGGGGGAACTGCTTCTCGGGATCTTAGAGGGAACTGCTCCTGGGATCCTGTGGGGAGCTACTTTGTGGGATCCTGGGGGGAACCACTTCTTGGGATCCAGGGGGAATCTGCTTCCCAGGATCTTAGGGGGAACTGCTTCCTGGGATCCGGGGGCATCTGCTTCCTGGGATTTGGAGGGATCTGCTTCCAGGGATCCTGGGGGGAACTGCTCCTGGGATCCTGGGGGGAACTGCTTTGCAGAATCCTGGGGGGAACTGCTCCTGGGATCCTGGGGGAATCTGTTTCCTGGAATCCTCAGGGGGCTCTGCTTCCCAGGATCCTCAGGGGGAACTGCTTCCTGGGATCCTTGGGGGCATCCACTCCTGGGATCCTCAGGGGGATTGGCTTCGTGGGACCCTCAGGGGGCTCTGCTTCCTGGGACCCTCGGAGGGATCTGCTTTCTGGGACTCTCAGAGGGGCTCTGCTTCCCAGGATCCTTGGGAGGACCCACTTCCTGGGATCCTGGGGGAGATCTGCTTCCCAGGACCCTTGGGGGAATCTGCTTCCCGGGATCCTCAGTGTCCCTCAGTGGGCTCTACTTCCCGGGATCCTTGGGGGGATCCGCTTCCCGGGATCCTCAGTGTCCCTTGGTGGGCTCCACTTGCCAGGATCCTTGGTGTCCTTCAAAGGGCTCTGCTTCCCAGGATCCTTGGTGTCCTTCTTCCCACCATCCTTGGTGGGCTCTGCTTCCCAGGATCCTCAGGTGCTCACCAAATAGAGGGAACCAGCCCTTCCCACCCGGGTGGGGAGGGAGAAACCAGTTCCCATTGCTCCCAGGGCCGTGGGGTCCCTGGGACTCCCCGTCTCCATGTGGGAGGGAGCAGCACACTCCAGGCAGGTGGAACCTCCCCTGGCACTGGGGCCAGGCCCCTCCACAAGGATCCTTGAGGTCTTGGTCAGCCCATGGGTTACTGTGGGGTGTTTCCAGGGGACTGGGGTGAAACCAGCCCAGTGAATTCCAAAGGGTTTTATTCCACCTCCCAGGGAAGTTCCCAGTCACCCCCTGGAGCAGGTGGAGTTTGGGATCGATCTCGGCGTTTACCTGGAAGCAGAGCCGGGGAATTTTCATTAAACTGTGTTTACCTGGAAGCAGATAAAACACCCTGGGTGGGTGCAGCTGCTGACTCTGCTGCTCCTGGGCTGCAGCAGGACCCAGGAGCTCTCCGGGGCAAACACCTCCCAGGTGAATTCCCTGTGTCACCTTCCCAAGGCAGAGGTGGCACTGGAGCCCCCAGCTCCGGGTGTCCCCAGCCCCACGTCCCAGCCAGACCCTGTCCTCCTCCCTGGAAAAAGGGGCTGCTCTGTATCCCAGCCCATGGCATCTCCAGCTCTTCCCGCTTTCCTGGACCCTCCTGCTCCCCCTCCGGGCACTGCCAGGACCTTGGCACTGGGTGACACACGGACCCAGCTCCCTTGTCCATCACTCGGCCTCACCTGCCAGCTGGGAAAGGCTTCCAGGGGTTTACAGGGAAAATGTTGGGTCTGCAGGAGCAGGAGGGTCGGGGGGTGCTGAGCACAAGGCTCAGGGATGGTCTGGATCGGTCTGGGAAGCTGCTCCCCAGTTCATCCCATGGATTTCATCCACAGGGATGATGGACAGGGCTTGGAGCAGCCTGGGCAGTGGGAGGTGTCCCTGCCCATGGCAGGGGGTGGCACTGGCCGGGATTTAAGGTCCTTCCCAACCCAACCCAGTCTGGGATTCTGGAGCTCTGTTGCCATGGAGCTGGGAGAGTTGGGAATGTCCAACCTGGAGAAGAGAAGGATCCAAGGAGACCTGAGAGCCCCTTCCAGGGCCTAAAGGGGCTCCAAGAGCTGGAGAGGGACTGGGGACAAGGCATGGAGGGACAGGACACAGGGAATGGCTTCCCAGTGCCAGAGGGCAGGGAGAGGTGGGATATTGGGAAAAAGATCCTCCCTGTGAGGGTGGTGAGGGGCTGGAATGGATTTCCCAGAGAAGCTGTGGCTGCCCCATACCTGGAAGTGTCCAAGGCCAGGTTGGACAGGGCTTGGAGCAGCCTGGGCAGTGGGAGGTGTCCCTGCCCATGGCAGGGGGTGGCACTGGGTAGGATTTAAGTTCCCTTCCAGCCCAAACCATTCCAGGATTCCCCGACTGTGCCTGGGCTGGCCGTTCCAAACATGCCTGTTCCTTTTTTGGTGTGTGGAACCACCATCCCTGACTTTGGCATCCCCTGGAGCTGCCTTTGGCTCCTGCCTGGCACAGGAGCTCGGCTCTGTCTGCTCAGAGGTGGCACTTCCCGGTGTCACCCGGAGCCAGCCCCGCTCTGTCCCTGCCCTGGGCCTCTCCTGCAGCTCCAGGGTTCCCACCTGGGCTGGGCCTGCTGGGGAACCCCCAGACCATTTGGAATTCCCACCCTGGTTTCCTCAGGCCTCGCAATTTCCGTGGCATCATTTTTCCCGGTCTCCCTGTGGCTTTTAATTCAGTTTTAATCATTCCTGGTGTTGGGGATCTTCCCAAAATGGAATCCCTGACTGACAGCTTCCCAGGTGATTTTGGTTTTTAAGCCAAACTCCCCGGTGGGAGGTGGTCATGGATCAGGCAGATTCCTGCAGGGACAATCCGGGAGGTGCTGATCTGAGGCACGAGGATGGTTCTCCCACAGGGATCTAATCCCTTCCAGCCCGGTTTTCCATGTTTATCCGGCAAAAATGTGTCCAAAAATAGTTCACAAAGAGATATCCCTGAACCTGCAATGGATATTCAGGGCTGTCAAATCCAGACCTTTGATTTTCCTCATTACCTGTGTGAATATTCCTTATTCCCAGCGGGAATAAAAGCCTGTGGCTGTTCTCAGGGAGCAATGGAAGGAGGATGGTTGATGGCAAAGCTGGAATGATGAAATCAAAAATTTGTGCCAAAACCATGGGATCTGCTCTGCTGAACCCACTGCCAGAGGGACCCATTCCCTGGACTCCCTGTTTGGGAATTTTTGGCAATAATGGTTGCTGTCCTTTTTCCAGATCCAGGTGTTTGAGGATGGAGCCGACACAACGTCCCCAGAAACCCCGGAATCTGCTGCCATGAAGGTCCCCAAGAGAGGTACAGCCTGGGTGGGAAATCCTTCCCAAAGGGGTGGGAAATCTTTCCTGGAGAGGTGGGAATTTTGTGCTGGAGGGAATGGGAAATTATTCCCCGAGGGGATGGGAGTCCTTCCTGGAGAGATGGGAAATCCCTCCTGAAGGGATGGGAAGCAGTTTCCAGGTGGAATGCGAAATCCTTCCTGGAGAGATAGAAAATCCTTCCTGGAGAGGTGGGAAATCCTTCCTGGAGGGAGTGTGAAATCCTTCCTGAAAGGGTGGGAATCCTTCCCAGATGGAATGGGAAGTTCTTCTTGGAGAGAGGGAGCTCTTTGTGGTGGGAATCCTTCCTGGAGGGTTGGAAACCCTTCC
>NW_016690610.1:20379-22078 GCF_001604755.1 Lepidothrix coronata
ACAGGGCTGGGGTCAGGGCTGTCCCTGGGGCTCACAGGGCTGGGGTCAGGGCTGTCCCTGGGGCTCACGGCCCTGCCTGTGCTCTCTCCACAGATTCCGTGGATGCCGCCAAGACCAGCAAACTGGTGAGTGCCCCCAGTGCTTCGGCACCGCTGAAGGCTTTCGTCCCTTTGGGAAGAGCACACGGACACACACGTTCAGCTCAGTGCTCTGGGATAAAGTGCCCATGGAAAAGTGAATTTATTCTGAGCCCATGGGAAACAAGGTGTAAAAATGTCATTTTCGGCCACTGGCCGGGGATTGGTTGGTTCCTGAGGGATCACCCAGCGCCAGTCCTGGTGTTCCATGTTTTGATCTGAGTCCAGCCAATACTGCAGCATTCCCTGGCTGCTTCCTTCAAACCCTGATCCTCATGAAATCATGGAATGGTATGGGTTGAAAGGGACCTTAAATCCCATCCAGTCCCACCTGACACCTTCCACTATCCCAGGTTGCTCCAAGCCCTGTCCAACCTGGTGTTGGACAGTTCCAGGGATGGGGCAGCTCCAAGGACTCTCTCATCCCACAGGAAGAGTGCATTCCTTGGAATAAGTGACATTGGCTCTCTCTGGCTTCTGCACCTCCGAGTGTCTTTATCCGGGAGCTCCAGTGGCTCCTGGGACATGGATAGAGACATGTCATATCCATTTGGGATGGGCATTTCCTAAGGAACAGGAAACTGGAGCAGGTTCCTGTCTCCAGGTACTGCTGAAATCCACCCAAGCAGCTGTGCAGGTGTGGGATAGTGAGGAATCATGGAATTCTGAGGTTGGAAAAGCCCCCTGAGACCGTGGAGTCCAGCTGGTCCCCAGCACTGCCCAGGTCACCACTCCTGGGGAGCAGTGATGGCACTGGGTGATCCTGGGGACACAGAGGATGGATTTGTGTGTTTGGGGTAGAAACTGGATTTTCCTCAGGGACAAACTGGTCCAGCTGGGGTGTGGGAGCTGTGGGAAAGGAGATGGCTCCCCTGGGGACAAGGGGCTGCTCCCGTGTGTGGCACCTGCAGGGCTGGGTCGGGGCACATCGAGGCCCAGCCTCCTGCACTGCCATTCCAGATAATTCCCAGGAGTGGGAATTCTCCTCCCCATCCTGCTGTGGAGCCGGGTGCTGGGTCAGAGTCAGCGTCTGGGCACAGCTGGGATGGGATGGAGCAGCACTGTGGGTGCTCCAGGGGGCTCAGACCCCGGGGATGTGAGCTGCAGCCAGAGGGCAGGGTAGAGGAGAATTCCCTTCCCTGTACTAAAGGGATTTGGGAGGTTTTTTTGGTTTTTCCTGCTGTGTGCTGGCAGGCCCCTGGCACTGCTGGGGCCTGTGCCCCATGTGTTCCCTGCCTGACCCACAGCATCGAGGCTCCCACTTTAATTATACCCCGGAGTTAATTAAAAGGCAAAGAGTATTTAGTAAGTGAAATCAGGATGCTGAAATGGGGATTGTTCTTGGAATGTTTTGTGCTGCTGGTGTGGAGAAGGGATCAGGACAGGAGGTGCTGCTCGATGCACTGCTGTGCTCCAGGGCATTCCCACTGGTTTGGTGTGGAACCATGGAATGGTTGGGAGGGACCTTAAATCCCATCCAGTTCCATGGGCAGGGACACCTTCCACTGTCCCAGGTTGCTCCAAGCCCCATCTAACCTGGCCTTGGACCCTTCCAGGGATCC
>NW_016690610.1:24383-26895 GCF_001604755.1 Lepidothrix coronata
TGTCACTGTCCTGGGGATCTGTGACTGTCACTGTCCTGGGGATCATGGATATGTCACTGTCCTGAGGGTCATGGATCTGTCACTGTCCTGGGGGTCATGGATCTGTACCTGTCCTGGGGATCTGGGGCTGTGACTGTCACTGTCCTGAGCCCAGTCCTGGCAGCTCACACAGGGCCGACCCCACCGAGGGACAGCCCAGTGCCAGGCTCTGCTGCCCCTCGGAATTGAACATTTTGGCCGTCAGTGACCCCGTGACCCGCCCCCCTCCAGCAGCCCCTCCCCAGCAGGGCGGTTCCAGCCGGGGGCAGCGGATAACGAGCGTAATTAGCGGGTAAATCCTCGTTCCGGGGATTATCAAATATAGACTCTAATCGTCCCGGAGCTGCAGCCCTGGGGTGCCAGATGGGCCTCACTGCCCCGCCGTGCTCCCTCCCTGCTCTCCATGGGTTCGGGAGTGCTGGGGGCAGGTGGGGCCGGGGCAGAGGGGCCTCTGGTCACTGAGGTCGTGTTGGGCTGTGCTGTTCCCAGGGCTTGGAGCAGGGGGGCAGCTCCAGGGGCACGTCGGGGGCTGCAGGACACTGGGGGTCCTGTCCCTTGGCTGTGACGCCGTGTTGGGATGTCCTTGTTCTTGGAGCAGTGTCTCCAGGCAGGAGCTGGGGGCCCAGGCTGTCCCTGGGAGGTGCTGGCCTCTGTCCTGGGCCAGTCTGGTTGGGGAGGACCCCAAAGGGATCCCAGAGGGACCCCAGAGGGACCCCAAAGTCTGTTTAAAGAGCAGGAAGAGGGTGTTTCCTGGCTAATTTCTGGGATGAAGTGGGTTGTGAGTGCTTCATCCCTGTGTGACCTGAGATGTGAGAGTGACAGGCTGATCCCTTCTCCCGCTGCAGGGCTGGGTGACACTGGGTCACAGATGCCACCTCTCAGGGATGTGGAGGTGGCAGGGCCATGGTGGGTCCTGGGTCACCCTGTGTGTGCCAGAGCAGGGCTGGGAATGGGGAGACTCCCAGGAATGCAGGGAAAGGCTGGTCCATGGCTCCTGCCTCGCTCAGGGCGTGTCAGGGTGGGCTCCCAGGCTCTGACACACTCTGGAATCACGGAATATTTAGGTTGGAAAAGCCCCCTGAGCCCACCAAGTCCAACCATTCCCCACTGACCATGTCCCCAAGTGCCACATCCACACGTGGCACGTGCCCAGCGCTGTCACCCTGGGGGTGGCTCCAGTCCTGTCCCCTCAGGTCACTGTCCCCTGCAGCCAGTTTGATCCCTGGGCTTTCCCCTCTATGGGTCAGGTTTGTCCTGCCCCGGTGACATCCCTGTTCCTGTCACCCTCCCACTGGCATTCCATGTGCCAGGGCTGGATTCCCAGCAGTGTGTGCTGGGGCTGGATCTCCCTCTCTGCTGGGCACCTGATCCCGCTCTGATCCCGCTCTGATCCCGTCCTGGGGTGACCAGCCGGTGGCCAGGTCGGTGGCCAGGTCATTATCCCGGTGTTATCCAGGTCTCCATGCGGGAGCAGATGGCCCGTTCCAGCCCAGAGCAGGTCCCAGATGGTCTGTTTAATGCAGATGGGCCACCCCAAGCCCTGTTAATCCTTTAAGGGAAGGACTAATCCGATCAGCTCCCAAACCCGCCCCATCCCAGCTGCCCAAACCGCTGCGAGGGCGCGGCAGGGCCTGGATGAACCCGGGAACTGCTGTTCCTTGGGCCGGGTGACATCCCCACGGCAGCCCTCTGTGTCCCCAGGGGAGCTGGGGGTGAGGTCCAAGGGGATTATTTTGGTGTTAATTGAGGGAAGGGCCCGTGACCCTTTGGAGTGGGGAGCTGAGCAGCACCTGGCACCACGAGCTGGGGCCTCCATGGAAAACAGCTGGAGTTAACCCTGTCAGCTCCAAACCCCCCAAGAGCCAGGAATCCTCTCAGCTGCGATGATGCCAAAAGCTCCTTCTCCCTTCTCGTGGATTTAGGATCAATAACCTCCCTTAGGTGTCCCTGAGGGGTTTCAGGGGCAGCCCAAAGCATCCTACACTGTTCTCCCGTTGGTAAATGCATTTCCTCACTGCTGCAGGATTTACTGGATCCTGGATGTGGGAAGAGCTTATATAGTCTGGATTTAGGGAGTGGAGCTGTGTGTGAGGAGAGGAGCTGGTTCATTACAGCAGCTCTAATATCCTTAATTATCTTAAGGTTAAATCCGGGTGAGCCTGCACGTGGCTCCTGCAGGGATGGACACGGCCCTTGGATCCCTCAGGCTTACGGCCACGGACCCAGGGTGCTTTTGTCTGGAAAAGCCCAGTAAGTGGTTCCTTTTCCCTGTGGTTTGGGAACACCTTCCACCAGCCCAGGTTGCTCCAAGCCCCGTCCAGCCTGGCCTTGGACTCTTCCAGGCATCTGTGCCAGCTCCCAGAGCTGCTTGATTCCCCGATCCAGAGGTTATTCAGGAATCAGACCCCACCACAGATCAGTTGGGCACCAGATGTCCCCATGTCATGGCAAACTGTGGGGCTGCCTCCAGGGA
>NW_016690610.1:28738-32386 GCF_001604755.1 Lepidothrix coronata
CCGCATCCCCGGCACCGCATCCCCGGCACCGCATCCCCGGCACCGCATCCCCGGCACCGCATCCCCGGCACCGCATCCCCGGCATCGCATCCCCGGCATCGCATCCCCGCTCCCCGACCCGCCTCCTCCCCGTTTTCCCCGTTTTCCCCGCGTTGATGCTGCCGGGCTGTAATTGGGAGCGTGACGGGCTCGGGGGGGCGGTGGGGGAGCAGCAGCAGCAGCGGGTCATGGCTGGCTTTGCCTCCCGAGCTCCCGGGTCCCCTCTCCGTGTCTCCGGCCGTGCCCGCGGCGGATGCAGCGGCTCTGCGGCTCCGCCGGGGCCGTTCCCGGCCCTGTCCCTGCCTCCGGTGCCATCCCTGTCCCTGCTGCCGATGCCATCCTGACTGCCCTGGGGGTGCCGATCCCATCCCTGCTTCCAGGTGCCCACCCCGGGGAAGCTGCGTGTCCACACTCCCGTTTTTCCTGGCGCCGGGATCAGCCCCCGGCATTCCCGGGGGCCGGCGGTGCCGGGTCCCTGCCAGGCTGCCGTTCCCGCAGGTGACAGCGCGGGCATGGCCTGTATGTTTATTTTTAGCGTAACCAGGATGACACTGCTCAGCTTAAAGAGAAATCCTGGGAATTTCTGGCTGATGCCGGGGAGCAGACCCGAGCTGGGCTGGCTGTGCCTGTGCCTGGCAGTAAATGCTCCTGGTTTACACCTGCACGAGCTCAGACACCGACACACCTGGTCACGTGTCCCTGCTAATCCGCTTCCAAATGGAAAGTTTTAGGGATGCTGTTTCCCTCCTCCCCAGCGGAGCGGGAGCAGGGGCTGCCGGTGCTCAGCACCACACCTGGATTTCATCTGCTTTTCCCGTTGTTCCTCCCCCTGCACACGGGATCACACCTGTGAGACTGGGCGTGGGCCGGGTGGTTGTTTGAAATGCAGAATTCCCGGGAATAGCCCAGGTAGCCACACCTTGAGGGGCTCGTCCTGCTGCAGGTTGTGTCTGGAGAGGGCTGGTCCAAAATTCCCGGGAGGTGAGTGGGATGGCATCCTGCCTGCTCGGGCGGGCAGCGTGGGCCTGCAGAGGGTCAGTTCCCAGGCATCACCTCCAGCACTGCCTGCCCTGCTCGGGAGCTGCTGCAGGAACCCTCCTGGAAACTCCAGGGAATCCTTGGCAGCAGCAGCTGCGGTCTGGGAAGTTGGGCTTTTCCACATCAGGAACCCTCAAACCTCGTCCAGAAGCGTTCAGTGGCTCCTCCCCTGTCCTGCTGGAAGGTGACATTCACACAGACCTGCTCACCCACCCAGTGCTCGGTGTTCCCGCCTGGATCAGGATTCCCACACCTGGAGCAGAACAAAGTCGGGAGGGACCTGCGGGACCCGCACCCCACGTTCAGCGGGCGATGCCGGCCCTGCCACAGGCACTCCGTGGTTTCCAGGAGGATGTCCAGGAGGATGTTTCCAGAGTTGCTGCTGCCAGGAGCCAAGTCCATCTCGGAGCGCGCCGGTTCGGAGCCCCCGACGCTCCCCAGGGATCAGAGGTTTTGTAATGGCATCAGATATTGCTGCAGCAGCATTACACAGCAGAGCCCCGAGCCTCCGAGCGGAACAGCATCCCAGAGGGGTGCTCGGAGCATCCCGGATCCGGGGGGGCAGGTGTGGTTGGAGCATCTGCTCCCAGCACGACGCTGTAATCCAGAGAATCCATGTCCCATCCTGGTCACCGTCCTGCCAAGGGCTTCCCAGAGCCCAGGGGTGACTGCTGGTGCCAGCCGTGCCATGGGGACGGACAGATGGACAGGGACAGCCAGCACGGAGAGGAGGCCAGCCCTGGTGGAGAGAGCAGCTGGAGCATCCCAGAGCATCCCAGAGCTTCCCTCTGCCCCCTCTCCAAGGATCCCGGGGGTCTCAGAGCTTCAGCTTTTGGTGGTCTGCACGTGGAGGGGACCAAAGCCCTGGAGGAGGCACAGAGCAGGATTACTCCCTGTCATTCCACATGGGTTTAGGGACAGTTACCAGGAGGTTTCTCCCTGGTTTTAGGGTTCAGTGTGGTTTGAGGTGGGGTCTGAGTTGGAGTCCCCCCATCCCATGGCCCAGACAGGGCCCGATGTCCCCCAGGACAGGACTCAGTGTCTGCCAGGACAAGGCTTGGTGTCCCCCCTCATTGTCCCCCATCCCATGGCCCAGGCCAAGGCTCAGTGATCTCTGGTGACATTTCCCCGTGTCCAGGGACACCGGGAGCACCGTGCCCAGCGTGTGTGGCAGGGAGCAGGGGCATCTCCACGGGTGCAATCCCCAAGTGGTTTTCAGTTTTCCAAGGGTTTCCCAGATTTTTGTTGCTGCTCCATGTAATCAGTGCTCAGTCGGACTTCGGGAAGATGCCAGAGCGCTCCTGAAGGGCTTCCTGAGCCAGCCCTGAGGGGTTGGAGTTTGCACTGTCGTCATTCCATTCTCCTGGCAAATTTGGCCACGCAGATGCTGTGGAAGATGGGAATGTCTCCCTTGGGATTGAAATGGGTGTCCCGTGGAGTGCAGCCTTTGGGAAAAGGCTGGAAGTGAGCAGAGAAGGGTTTAGCTGAAGGAATGCCAGAGGACATTTGGAAGTGAAAACACGTCCAGGTTTATTCTGAAGAAAGAAAATCCAGTTCCGAGGTGTCCTGGGCCTCAGGGGAGCACGGCTGTGTTGGATATTGAGCCCTGAGGGGCTCCCTGTGCCCCCTGTCCCGGCTGCATCCCGGGCTGGGATCGTGGGGCAGCACCATTATCCATCTGTTCTGTTCCTGGTTATTCCCAGCTGGGATTAGGTCATGGAATCAGAAATGAAGGACAATGTGGAAGGTTTGACACGTACTCCAAAGCTGCCTCTGGACAGATGTTCCCTCTGCCCACGCTGGGGGCTCCTGCCCATCCGCTGCCCCCCGGACCAGCCTCGCCACTCCCTCTTTGCCATCAGTTAGGGATTGTTTGTAATGGGAAAAATACTCATTAATTTAATATTTGTCTCCCCATGGCCTCCCCCCCTCTGAGCTGCTGCCGGGCACTGCTGCATGTGTGGGTGCATGGAGGGGTGAGGGGGTCCTGCTCCAAAGGCATGGATGGTTTAATTCCAGCCATGGATGGAAAAGTTGGAAGTGTGGGAGCAGCTCTGTGATGTCCCTGGGATTTATGGTTCAAGAGTGCAGAGCCCTGGGGGCTCCAGGCCCTTTGGAAAACAGAGGGATGAGGGGAGGGAATAATCCTGTCTAAAATGAATCCCTTCAGCCTCCTGCTCCGGGGGCATCTGAGGGGTCAAACCCCCTGTGCCCATGGAGCCTGGAGTGCCCTGCCAGCCTGGACCAGGCTGTGCCTCTGGAGATATAAATTCCTTGGAAATAAAGGTGGATGTGCCCCGGGGTGTCCCTGGGGTCGGGGTGGGGGTTCAGACAGTCCTCCCTGTCCCCAGCTCTGTCCCCACGTGGGGCTGGAGGGGGAGAACAGGGCCAGGCTGGGGGGGAGCAGGGGCTGCTCTGGCTCCGGGGTCCCCTGGTCCCACGGGAGCTGTGCCAGGGGGTCCATGGGATCTTTGCATGGGGCTCCATAGGAGCTGTGCCGGGGGTTCCATGGCAGCTGTGCCTGCAGGTCCCCCCCGATGGCCTTGGGGGTGTGTTAACGAGCTCCCACCT
>NW_016690610.1:34433-45677 GCF_001604755.1 Lepidothrix coronata
ATCTGTGCCAGGGGGTCTCACAGGATCTGTGCCAGGGGCTCCACAGGATCTGTGCCAGGGGGTCCCACGGGATCTGTGCCAGGGGCTCCACGGGATCTGTGCCAGGGGACCCCACAGGATCTGTGCCAGGGGGTCCCACGGGATCTGTGCCAGGGGTCCCACGGGAGCTGTGCCAGGGGACCCCACGGGATCTGTGCCAGGGGCTCCACGGGAGCTGTGCCGGGGGTTCCATGGCAGCTGTGCCTGCAGGTCCCCCCCGATGGCCTTGGGGGTGTGTTAACGAGCTCCCACCTGCTGCCAGCTCACTAACATGCCGGGCTCAGCTGGTGCCGCCGGGCACACTAACGATGCCGGGCACTAACGAGGCCGTGCTGTGTTTTGTCTCCTTTCCTGCTCTGCCGCCGCCGGCTGTTCTGTGCTCCGGCTGTTCTCTGCTCCTCTGTCCTGTGACTGTCTGTCCTCTCTGCTTCCGCTCCCGCTGCCCTCCAGACCAGCACCCGCCGGCCCAAGGTGAGCAGCCAGGGGGGCACCAGCGTGGGGGGCACCGGGCACTGACAGCTCATGAGGTGCCAACTCCACCCAAACACAGCTCATGGGGTGCCAACTTCACACAAACACAGCTCATCGGGTGCCAGTCCCACCCCAGACACAGCTCATGGGGTGCCAGTCCCACCCAAACACAGCTCCGGGGGTGCCAACCCCACCCAAACACAGCCATGGGGTGCCAGTCCCACCCAAACACGGCCCATGGGGTGCCAGTCCCACCCCAAACACAGCTCATGGGGTGCCAGTCCCACCCCAAACCTGGCCCATCGGGTGCTGACCCCACCCAAACACAGCTCATGGGGTGCCAGTCCCACCCAAACACGGCCCATGGGGTGCCAACCCCACTCAAACACGGCCCATGGGGTGCCAACCCCACTCAAACACAGCCCATCGGGTGCCAACCCCACACAAACCTGGTCCATGGGGTGCCAGTCCCACCCAAACCTGGCCCATCGGGTGCTGACCCCACCCAAACACAGCCCATGGGGTGCCAGTCCCACCCAAACACGGCCCATGGGGTGCCAGTCCCACCCAAACACAGCCCATGGGGTGCCAGTCCCGCCGTTGGTCCCCGTTGTCCTTCCACCTGGTTACACAGAGCCCAGAGGAGCTCCCGGCAGTGATGGGCTCCTGATGGGCTCCTCTGGAGCGGGTCCAGATCCCTGGGGATCCCTTCCCTGGGTGAAATGGCCGTGGGAGAGCTCGGCTGAGGGAGCAGAGTGTGGAACCCGCGTGGCAGTGCCCAGGCTCTGCTGGGGGGTCTCTGCTGGGCAGTCCCTGCGGGGGTTGCTGATCCCTGACTGTCCCACCCTGTGTGGGGTGGTTTTCAGTGGGATCTTGAACCTTTCCTGTCAGAGGAGAGAGGGGAGAGCCCGAGGTGTCCTGCAGGGCTGTGTGGTTCCAGCCTGTGCTCGGGACCAGCAGGATTCACCTTGGGAAGGGGCTCGTGGCTGGAGGAGAGGAAACGTGGAGAGAAATCCTCAAAAAGCTCTGTAACAGTGGAGTTTGGGTTTGGAAATGGAGAATATTCTGTCTCCCCTGTGCTGGGGGAGGCTGCAGGAAGGGCTCCATCCTCCCTGGCTGCTCCTGGCTGATTCCATCAGCCCTGGGGCACTGGGATCCCGTCCCATTCCCTCGGTTTGAGTGGCTCCTGTTCCTGGTCTCTGTGCTGGGTGGAGCTCTGATGGGATGTCCTGTGGGACCTCCTGATCCTTTGGCCTCACACCAGCACTGGCAGGGGTTAGATGGAGTTAGGAGTTGGGATGGAGTGGGTTGGTTTGGAAGGGACCCAAAGCCCATCCAGTTCCACCCAAGGACACCTTCCAGTATCCCAGGTTGCTCCAGGCCCTGTCCAACCTGGCCTTGGACACTCCCAGGGATGGGGCAGCCACAGCTTCTCTGGAGAATCCATTCCAGTGCCTCACCACCCTCACAGGGAGGAGCCTCTTCCCAGTATCCCACCTCCCCCTGCCCTCTGTGAGGGGTTTGTGGTCCCTAAAGCACCAGGAACACAAACATCCCTGGTTTGAGTTGTGTCTGGGAGGAGGCACGTGGGGCCCGGTGCTGCTGAGATGATTCCTGTTCTCCATCCCTGGGAGAGCCAGGATCTCCCCAGGAGGGCAGGCTGGGCATGTCCAAGGGGCTCTGGACCCGCTGCAGTCGATTGAACTCCGATTTGCCTCTATTTTGGGAAAAATAAGGGCAGAGGGCGGGTGCTGCTCCTGCCTGGCTGTGTCCCTGCCCAGCCACGGGTGGAACCACCCACCTGGTGAAACCTCGACAAATCCAATTTCCAGGAGTAAAATAAAGTCAGGAAATTTAATTTACACAGCCAGAGGTGAGTGCTCCAGAAACAGGGTCTGTGAGGAGACCAGGAGGGCCTGGGGGCACCTGGTGCTTCCCTCGGGCACTGGCTCCCCTTTTCCCATTCCTGGGTTCAGCCTCGGTGCTGGGTCCCAGTGATTAATTAACAGCCTTGTAAGCACTAATGAAGCAGCTCCAGGCCCTGGACTGTGGGAACTTACTCCTTGTTCATTTTTGTTTCCTTAAAACTGGGTTCCTGTCTTGGTGAGCTCAGAGTTTTTGCTGTCTCACCCTCTGGAGCTGGGACCTTTAATCATGGAATCCTGGAATGGTGTGGCTTGGGAGGGACCTTGGAGGTCATGCAGTGCCACCCCCTGCCATGGTGGCACTAGGACCAGGTTGCTCCAAGCCCTGTCCATCCTGGCCTTGGGCACATCCAGGGCTGGGGCAGCCCCAGCTGGTCTGGGAGCTTCCCTTCCCCGGTGGATTATCCATGAACTGTGGCCGAGCCCGGCTCCCCTGGAGCAGTGTGAGGGCCCAGCCTTCCCGGGGGTCACAAGTGGCACAGGCAGGGCTGGGTGTCCCCACTGTCCCCTGGGAATGGGCACCACCTGGAGCAGCCCCCGGGAGGTGCCGGGGGGAGGTGAGAGCTGCGGGGTCCCCTCCCCGGGTGTGCCCTGACCCCTCCTGTGCTGTGTTCCAGCCCACCCGCACCCCCACGTCCGGCGGGGCCGGGCCCTCGGGCTCAGCCTCGGCCTCGGGGGGGGAGATGAGCAGCAGCGAGCCCGGGACCCCCGCCCAGACCCCGCTGGTGGCCCCCGTGATCCCCACGCCCGGCCTGCCCTCCCCGGGGGCACCCCCCGTGCCCTCGCCCACCAAGGTGAGTCGTGCCCAGGTGAGCCCGGGGCTCTCCCTCCTGCCTGGGGGTGCAAAGCCCACCCGGACAGCTCCGACATTCCCACACTTGGGGGTTTCCAATCAGCAGAGTTATTCCTGCCTTGATCTTTAAAGTCGTTCTTCATCACTCCTATCCTGGTTTGATTAATTAATTAATTAATTAGGGCTTGGGAGAGATTTGGGGCATGAGGGTAGGGAGGGAATAGTGGGAGAGGACAAGGAGCTGGTTCTGGGGTTGGGTACGGAGGGGAGGGGGCTGGAGAAGGCACCAGGGGGTGGGAAGAGGGGATATTCCCACCCATGTCCCCAGTTCCCTGAGCTCTCTGGGAACTGGTTTCTGTACCTGGGGGCAGGAATGGTTTTGTTGGTGGTGCCACTGGCATCGGAGTGTCCAGGGCTGGGGAAGCACCAGAGGGGGAGTCTCGGGGGGTTTCCCATGTTGTGTAGGGTTTTTCCAAGACCTGTTCCTTGCTGTCACTAGCTTTGGGAGTTGAAGCTTTATCCATGAAGCTGCTGCCAGGGAGCAGGGTCACATCCCCTCATCCCTGCAGCCCTTCCCCTGGGTCCTGCTGTGCTCGCTCAGCCTTTCCCTGCCCCAGGAGCTGAGCTGCTGGAAAAGGACCTGGATCAGTTTTCCCTGGGGGCAGGTCACCTGGGAATGACCTGGATGCTGCAGTGGGATTGAGCAGGCACTAGTGGAGAGTGCAGGGTCATCTCAGTGGGAGCCAGGGGCATCACTGCCAGGGATGGAAAAATCCATTCCAGGGCCTCCCCACCCTCCCAGGGAGGAACTCCTTCCCAATATCCCATCTAGCCCTGCCCTCTGGCAGTGGGAAGCCATTCCCTGTGTCCTGGCACTCCGGGCCCTTGTCCCTCTCTTAAACTGCCCCAAACTTGATGCCAAAAGTCAGGCCAGGTTCCACGGGGTTCCAGGAATGTCCCCAGAACCCTGTCCAAGGGATGTCCCTGCTCCTTTCCTAACTCTTGGCTTGCTGCTGCAGGAGGAGGAGAATCTCCGTGCCCAGGTCAGGGACCTGGAGGAGAAACTGGAGACACTGAAGATCAAACGGAATGAGGACAAGGCAAAGCTCAAAGAGCTGGAGAAGTACAAGATCCAGCTGGAGCAGGTGCAGGAATGGAAGAGCAAAATGCAGGAGCAGCAGGCCGACCTCCAGAAGCGCCTGAAGGAGGCCAAGAAGGTCAGTGGGTGTCCCTGGGAGAGGGGCAGCGCTGGGAGAGGTGACTCCAGGGCGAATTCCAGCCTTGATTGCCTTTCCATGAAGAAATTTTCCCAGTATCCAACCTAAACCTCCCCTCATACAACCTGAGGCCACTTCCTCTGCTCCTGATCAGCGTCGGGTTTATTTGGGAATTGGGCTGAGGCAGGTGGGATGTTGCTTCCCCTCTTCCCTCTCTTCGGGTGCTTCCCCTCTCTCCAGGTGCTCCCTTTCCCCCCTCTCTCCCCATGGACAGGTGTCCTTGTCCTGGCACCTGTGCCTGCAGTTCCCAGGACTCCATCCAAGCAGCCAAGGAGCATTTCCTTCTCCCTGCCCTGCTTTTCCAGGGTGGATTCCTGGTTTGTTTCCCCTAAGGATTTATTTGTCTGCTCCAGTATTCCCTGTCTCCATGCCTTCATCCTCACCTGGAGATGGTTTTCCTGCCAGGCTCTCTGTGGGTGGAGCAGGGAGGAGGGGAGTGGGACACCCCGGAGCGCTGCCCGCGGGCCGTCCCCTCTCATCCCAGATAAGCTGGTGTTGCTTGGATTTGACCTCGTCTGGGAGAGCCCCAGGGGCCACTGACGGCCTGAGGCCCGTTGTGGGGTGTCCCCAGGCTGTCCCGGGGGTGCCCTGAGCCCCTGTGCCCCGCAGGAGGCCAAGGATGCCCTGGAGGCCAAGGAGCGGTACATGGAGGAGATGGCGGACACGGCCGACGCCATCGAGATGGCCACGCTGGACAAGGAGATGGCCGAGGAACGCGCCGAGTCCCTGCAGCAGGAGGTGGACTCCCTCAAGGAGAAGGTGGAATATCTCACCATGGACCTGGAGATCCTCAAGCACGAGATCGAGGAGAAAGGTGGGACGGGAGAGGGGCTTCGGAAAAGGTCCTGGAGGGACAGGACACAGGGAATGGCTGCCCACTGCCAGAGGGCAGGGCTAGGTGGGATACTGGGAAGGAATTCCTCCCTGGGAGGGTGGGGAGGCCCTGGAATGCATTTTTCCAGAGCAGCTGTGGCTGCCCCTGGATCCCTGGAAGTGTCCAAGGCCAGGTTGGAGCAACCTGGTCTAGTGGAAGGTGCCCCTGCCTGTGGCAGGGGTGGTGCTGGGTGGAAATTATGGTCCCTTCCCACCCAAACCAGTCTGGGATGCTGTGATCCCATGGTTCTGCCCTTGCTCCGCAGGCTCTGATGGAGCAGCATCCAGCTACCAGGTCAAACAGCTGGAGGAGCAGAACGCCCGGCTCAAGGAGGCCCTGGTCAGGTGGGAGCCCAGCTCTGCTTCCCAAAGCTCCTTCCCAGGCCCCTCGTGCTCCCCCAGGCCCTCCCCGGAGCAGCCCGTGGAATTCCTGCTGATGGGCAGTGTCTGGGGAGGGAACAGGGCCTCGTCCCTGCCTGGGCCCTGACGGGAGCTGTGGCTGTCCCAGGATGAGGGACCTGTCGGCCTCGGAGAAGCAGGAGCACGTGAAGCTGCAGAAGCAGATGGAGAAGAAGAACACGGAGCTGGAGTCGCTGCGGCAGCAGCGGGAGAAGCTGCAGGAGGAGGTGAAGCAGGCGGAGAAGACGGTGGATGAGCTGAAGGAGCAGGTGAGTCCTTGGGGAGGAGGTGGGAAGGGAGGTTTGGGGGCATTTGGGGCCCTTTGGGGCCATTTGGGGCATTGAGCAGCTGCTGGGGCAGCTCCTGGAGAGCTGCACGAAGGGATGCCGTGGTGATACACCCCTGGTCCCATATTCCCTAATTCCAAGCCACATTCCAGCAGTGGGGCAGTGCTGGGCTCTGCCTGGCCATGGGATGACTCCTGAGCACTGGGCATGGATGATGCTCCGTGTGGTCACTGTCAACTGAGCTGGAATTCCAGCCTCGTGCCCTGAGCCACAGCCCAGGAGCCAGGAACAGCTCCAGGAGCCAAAGCCAAGGCCCTTCCCACGTGGGGTCTTCCTCCTGGAGCTGCCAGCTGGTCTGGATGGGTTTGCTCTCCTGAGGGATGCTTTTCCCTGCTCCCAGGAGGGAGCTGAGCACTGTCTGCTCCGCCCTCAGCCCAGGATGGGGCGAGGAGTTCCTCAGCCACAGCCTGGCAGAGGGATCCCTCGGCTGTGACAGGATTTGGGAGCTGCTGGCTGTGGTGCTGAGCTCCAGGATGGAGTGGGATGTGTGTCCTGGCAGGGGGATGGATTGGGATGTGGATTTGGGTTGGGTTGCAGAGGGATGGATCAGCATGCATGTCATGGCAGGGGGCGGGTTGGGGTGTGGATGTGGATTGGATTGCAGGTGGATGGATGTGGATGTGGATTTGGATTGGATTGCAAGGGAATGGATGTGGATGTGGATTTGGATGTGGATGTGGATGTGGATTGGATTGGATTGGATTGGATTGGATTGGATTGGATTGGATTGGATTGGATTGGATTGGATTGGATTGGATTGCAGGTGGATGCAGCTCTGGGTGCCGAGGAGATGGTGGAGACTCTAACGGAGAGAAACCTGGACCTGGAGGAGAAGGTCCGGGAGCTGCGTGAGACCGTCGGGGACCTGGTGAGGAGGATTCCCCCGGGATCGGGGCTGCTCCGGGGGGTTGGAATGCTGGGAGGGCTGGGGGCTGGCCCAGCACCGGGAGCTGTGGGATCCAGGGAAGCTCCCCGCGGGCTCGGGGCCCCCGGGGTGTGACCCTGTGCCCCGTGCCCCTCCCCGCAGGAGGCCATGAACGAGATGAACGACGAGCTGCAGGAGAACGCGCGGGAGACGGAGCTGGAGCTGCGGGAGCAGCTGGACATGGCCACGGGCCGCGTGCGCGAGGCCGAGAAGCGCGTGGAGGCAGCGCAGGAGACCGTGGCCGACTACCAGCAGACCATCAAGAAGTACCGGGAGCTCACGGCTCACCTCCAGGTGCTGCCCCTCGGAGCCCCCCCTGCTCATCCCGGAGCCCTCCCGGCAGGAGCGTCCCCAGGGAAGGTGTCCCTGGGGCAGGACAGGCCTCCTGCTCCCGTGGGATCTGGGCACGGCCGGACACGGCTGGTGCCTGGGAGTGGTTCCTCGTGGAGCTTCTCTGGGAAAGCCTCCAGTGCATTCTCCTATGGGGATAAGCTGGGAGAGCTGGGGGTGTCCAGCCTGTCCTCTCTCTCCAGGGAGACCTTAGAGCCCCTTCCAGTGCCAGGGGCTTCAAGAGAGCTGGAGAGAGACTTTGGACAAGGGCCTGGAGGGACATGGAATGTCCTCCTGCTGGAAAAGTGGAGATTTAGATGGGATATTGGGAAGAAATTCTTCCTGGTGATGGTTGTCCCAGCCCTGGCTTCAGGTCTCCTGGCAGGGAAAAGAGGCAGGGAATGAGCCTGGGGATTCCTTGGCTGTAGGACAGTGCCTGGAATGCACTTGGTACCTCTCCCTCCCACCCACCCGTCACTGGGTGTTGCAGAAGGAGCCCCTCAGGAGGGGGCACTGGGAGGTCTGGGGGGTCTTGCTGGGGGTGTGGGGTTCCCTGTCTCTGTGCTGGTGCCCCTGTGTCCCACGGCCCCCTCCCTGTGCCCAGGACGTGAACCGGGAGCTCATGAGCCAGCAGGAAGCGTCTGCGGAGAAGCAGCAGCAGCCGCCCCCCGAGATGTTCGACTTCAAGATCAAGTTTGCGGAGACGAAAGCCCACGCCAAGGTAGGGAGAGCTGGGTGGGGCAGCCGTGCCCTGGGACACGCTCCTGAGGTGCTGGCACCAGGGTGTTCCCAGAGCTGGGGCTGCCCCTGGATCCCTGGCAGTGTCCAAGGCTGGACAGGGCTTGGAGCAGCCTGGGCTAGTGGGAGGTGTCCCTGCCCGTGGCAGGGGGTGGCAGTGAGATCCCAGGCAGGGAGCGAGGCTTTGCCATGTCCTGGAGGAGCAGGATTGCCACTGCTGAGGGGCTGGGCTGGGCTGTGCCGGGGTGCAGAGCAGTTGTTGACGCCGTGTCCCCGCAGGCCATCGAGATGGAGCTGCGGCAGATGGAAGTGCAGCAGGCGAACCGCCACGTGTCCCTCCTCACCTCCTTCATGCCTGACAGCTTCCTGCGGCACGGCGGGGACCACGACTGCGTCCTGGTGCTGCTGCTCATCCCCCGCCTCATCTGCAAGGTGGGGCAGGCTGGGAGGGAACACCCGGGCTCTCTGTCCCGCCTGGAGTCGGGATTTGCAGTGTTTACTGGTGGAGAACTTCCACAAGTTCATGGGAGACTACAGTTCCCCCCTGGTGGGGTTTAGGCTGGATATTGGGAAAATTCCTTCCTGGAGAGGATTGTAAAGCATTGGAAGAGGCTGCTGAGGGCAGAGGGGAGTCCCCATCCCTGGGGGGAATTCACAGCCCTGTGGATGTTGGTCATGGTCTTGGACTTGGGGACATGGTCAGCGGTGGCCTTGGCAGTGCTGGGGGAGCAGTTGGGCTTGATGGTCTTAAGGACCTTTATCCAACCCAAATAATTCCATGATTCCATGATTCTAAAGTGGTCTGGGAGAAGGGAGGGGGAGGAGGCAGGCCCTGCCCGTGGGGGTGGTGGTGCTGGTGGGTCACTCTTTCCAGGACCCGTCACTTTTGGGGATGTGGAGGGTGTGTGGCTGCTCCGTGGCTGAGCACACGGAGCAGGGAAGCTCGGGGTGCCCTGAGGGCTCTCCCTGTGTGCCCCCAGGCGGAGCTGATCAGCAAACAGGCCCAGGAGAGGTTCGAGCTGAGCGAGAGCTGCGCGGAGCGCGCGGGGCTGCGCGGGGCCGCGGGGGAGCAGCTCAGCTTCGCCGCCGGGCTCGTGTACTCCCTGAGCCTGCTCCAGGCCACGCTCCACAAATACGAGCAGTGAGTACCTGCGCCCCCAGTCCCACCCCCACAGCCTCTGGGAGCCGAGTCACAGGGCCTTGGGGGGCCGGGCTGGAAAAGAGTGTTGGGATCCCCCTTATTGCCTTGGGAGGGGTCGCTTCTCAATGACCCTCCTTGTGTCCCCCCCGAGAGGTGACGTGGGAAGGGATTTTGGGAGCAAGCCAGAACAGAAATAAGCAGCAGGATCCCCTTACTGCCTTGGGAGGGGTCACTTCTCTGTGCCCCCCTTGTGTCCCCCGGAGGTGACCCGGGAAGGGCCCAGCTCTCAGCACCCGCCGGGGCTCGGCCGTGCCTCTGTCCCAAGGCCAGCAGCACCTGGGGGTTCCCACTTCCCGTGTCCTGCCCAGAGGGGCATCCCAGCCCCTTTCTGACTGTCCCTGTGCCCCAGGGCCCTCAACAAGTGCAGTGTGGAGGTGTACAAGAAGGTGGGGACCCTGTACCCCGAGATGAGCGTCCACGAGCGCTCCCTGGACTTCCTGATCGAGCTGCTCCACAAGGACCAGCTGGACGAGACCGTCAACGTGGAGCCGCTCACCAAAGCCATCAAGTACTACCAGGTGGGGCTGGGGGGACACGGGGGACAGGTGCCACCTCACCTGTTGGGTGTCCTGCCTGGGATGCGTCACTCACATGGACCAGCTGGGGTTTGGCTCCTTGGCAGCCCTTTCCTTCGGGTGTCCTCACCCAGGACACCCAGGACTGGGGCTGTGTCCCCTGGGGCCGTGTCCCTGCACCGTGTCCCCGGGGATGTGGTTCTCCCATCCCACATTCCTGTACCCCACCTGCAGGCCAGGTTGGCTGACCTGTGGAATTAAGAACCACCTGCTCTTTCGGGGGGCCTCTGGTGGGGTCACTGCACAAATTGTCACTTCCAGTTAAAAAGTGGGCTAAACCCTCAAGGTTTGGGGTTTGTTGAGGGTTCTCTTCTTGGGTTGTTCACCTGCATGTGTGGGAACAATCCTGCCATTCCCACAGCACCTGTACAGCATCCACCTGGCTGACCAGGCTGAGGACTGCACCCTTCAGCTGGCTGACCACATCAAGGTGAGAGGGGACCCCAACCCTTCCCTGATCCCTGGGCTCTGCCTTTGTGCCCCCCAGGATCCCTCTGGGAGCTGAGGTGCCCCTGCTGCCCCTTTCCCAGTGCAGTAGCTCTTCCCCAGTGGTGGCACGAGGGCTCTGGGGTCAGGAGGGGGGACATGGGGACAGGATGGATGAGAAGAGGGAGGGGAGCGTGGAGACCCTCGTGTCTGGGGGGCAGGGTGTATCTCAGAGCTCCTGAAGGAATGATCACTGTTCTGCTCCCCACAGAGTGAAACCAAAATGGACCAGAAATAGCCTGACTGCCTCAGCCCATTTCCCTGGGCCTGAAAATCCCAGGGTGGTGGGAGGGTCCATCCTGGAATTCCCGGGGCCCCAGTTTGCCCCAGTTTGCCCCAGTGTGCCCCAGGGCCCTCCCTGACCTGTGCTTGTGCCCACAGTTCACCCAGAGTGCCTTGGACTGCATGGGGGTGGAGGTGTGTCGGCTCCGGGCCTTCCTCCAGGTAGGACCTTCCTCCAGGTAGGACCTGCTGGGAAGGCTGTGTGTGTGTGCCAGCTCCCTGCTGTCCCTGTGCCTGAGGTCCCTCTGTGTCCTCATGCCCCTCTGAGGTCCCTCTGTGTTCCCGTGTCCCTCTGTCCCCGTGTCCCTCTGACTGAAGTTCCTCCTCTCCCCTTTCCCCTCTATGGTCCCTCCATGTCCCTCTGAGGTCCCTCTCTATCCCAGTGTCCCTCTGAGGTCCCCGTGTGTCCCCGTGTCCCTCTGAGGTCCCCGTGTGTCCCTCTGAGATCCCTCTGTCCCCGTGTCCCTCTGAGATCCCTCTGTCCCCGTGTCCCTCTGAGATCCCCGTGTGTCCCAATGTCCCTCTGAGATCCCCTTGTGTCCCCGTGTCCCTCTGAGATCCCCTTGTGTCCCCGTGTCCCTCT
>NW_016690610.1:48593-51506 GCF_001604755.1 Lepidothrix coronata
GGGAATGATTATGGGGGATTCTTGTAGGAAGTGAGAAGGTCCCCCGAGCCTTCTTTGAGCCCCCCCAGCTCCCTCAGCCATTCCTGGTGCTCCAGCCCCTTTCCCAGCCCCTGCCCTGGACACCACGGATGTGGAGTCTCTGGGTTTTGTGCTGAGTTTATTGTAATTGTGGTGAAGGGACAAGGGGTGGATTTTGTGTAAATTGCCCCACTTGGGTTCGGTGTTGGGATGATTTTGATGATTATTTTGATTTTTGTGGGGGGAATTTTTTTGGTTTGGTTTGGTTTGGTTTTGTTGATGGAAGGGAAGGTGTGTGATGGATGTGGATTTTAGTGGTAATTCCTAAATATCAGAGGGACATTCCTGGACATCAGAGGGACATTCCTACACATCAGAGGGATATTCTTAGATATCAGAGGGACATTCCTGAGCATCAGAGGGAAACCCCGGCTGTGGGGTGTGGGAAGGGGGTTGTCCTGGGGGCTGTGAGCGTGGCCCAGGGGTCCAGCCACGTCCTTCCCGCCCTTCCCAGATCTATGGCTCGCCAGGGATCAATCCCTACGAGTGCCTGAGGCAGTCCTGCAGCATCCTCATGGCCACCATGAACAAGATGGCCACGGCCATGCAGGAGGGCGAGTACGACGCCGACCGCCCGCAGAACAAGGTGGGTCCGGCCGTGCCCCGGCACCAGCCACGGGCCCTGCCCTGCCAGGAGGGACGTGGGCAGGGAGCTGGGCAGGGGCAGTGTCTGGGATCCCATCCCTGCCATCCCAACCCGCCCTGTCCCGCTGTCCCAGCCCACGCCCCCGGCAGAGCTCCGGGCGGCCGCGCTCCGGGCGGAGATCACGGACGCCGAGGGGCTGGGGCTGAAGCTGGAGGACAGGGAGACGGTCATCAAGGAGCTGAAGAAGTCCCTCAAGATCAAGGTAGGGTGTTCCTTACTGATCCCTGCCTGTTCCTTACTCATCCCTGCCTTCCTGGCTATTTGTCACTAATCCCTGCCTGTCCCTCACTAATCCCTGCCTGTTCCTCACTGATCCCTGCCTGTTCCTTACTGATCCCTGCCTGTTCCTCACTGATCCCTGCCTGTTCCTCACCCATCCCTGCCTTCCCAGCTGTCCCTCACTAATCCCTGCCTGTTCCTTACTGATCCCTGCCTGTTCCTCATCTATCCCTGCCTGTTCCTCACCCATCCCTGCCTTCCCAGCTGTTCCTCACCCATCCCTGCCTGTTCCTCACCCATTCCTGCCTGTTCCTCACCCATTCCTGCCTGTTCCTCACCCATCCCTGCCTGTCCCTCACCCATCCCTGCCTCCCCAGCTGCTGTGGGAGTCACCTCCCTGCTCAGGGTGGCTTGTTACCTGTGGAGCTGATGATCCCAAATCCTAGCCAGATCTCCTGGGGATGTTCTTCCTGTGGGCAGGGAGGTACTACCTTCCAGATCCTGCCCTGGCCTCTCCCCATGATGTGTTGGGATGCTCAGGGTCGGACTGGGATCTGTTCCTGGGTTCCAGCCGTGGGTTCTGGTGATTTTGGGGCTCCCCCAGCTCGCAGAGCTCCCTGATTCCCTCCCTGCTGCTCCAGGGCGAGGAGCTCAGCGAGGCCAACGTGCGGCTCAGCCTCCTGGAGAAGAAGCTGGACAGCGCATCCAAGGACGCAGATGATCGTGTGGAAAAGATCCAGACGAAGCTGGATGAGACCCAGACACTGCTCAAAAAGAAGGAGAAGTGAGTGTGGGATGGGCTGGGGATGTGGAGCTGCTGAGGAGAGTCCAGAGGAGGCCCCGGAGCTGCTGCCAGGGCTGGAGCCCCTCTGCTCTGGAGCCAGGCTGGGAGAGCTGGGGGGGTTCCCCTGGACAAGAGAAGGCTCCAGGGAGAGCTGAGAGCCCCTGGCAGGGCCTGAAGGGGCTCCAGGAGAGCTGGAGAGGGACTGGGGACAAGGGATGGAGGGACAGGACAGGGGGTCCCGGGCTGCAGCGTCCCTGCTCAGCCATCCCTCCGTGTGCCCTTCCCAGGGAGTTTGAGGAGACCATGGACGCTCTCCAGGCCGACATCGACCAGCTGGAGTCGGAGAAGGTGGAGCTGAAGCAGCGGCTGAACAACCAGTCCAAGCGGACGATCGAGGGGCTCCGGGGGGGCCCGGCCTCGGGCGTCGCCTCCATCGTGTCCGGCATCGCCGGCGGTGCGTGAGCGGGAACGGGGAGTCCCCTGGCACAGGCGCCGGGCGTCGTGTGGGAAGGGTGCTCCCACAGCTGCCCTGGGCAGGCAGGGCAGGGGGCACCTCCATGGAGCCACCCGGGGTGTCCCTGCATGGGATGATCCCTGGAGCCACCCGGGGTGTCCCTTTGGCAGGATGATCCCATGGGATCTGTGCCTGCTGGGGCTCTCCTGGGCAGGGATGGGTGCTGGAGCTCTGCTGCTCAAAGTGTCTACAAAACCCACCAGGAGCAGGAGCAGGAGCAGGTGTCTGGGGGGCTCTGGCTGCAGGACAATGTGTGGCCTCTGGAACGGAGAGCTGGGGTGTCCTTCAGGAATGATCAGGTGGCCATGGAGCAGCCTGGCCTGTGGCCCCAGAGTGGCAGGGACCTGGTGGGTCTGCAGCCTGAGCCTTTGGCCCTGATCTGGGATGGGTGACACCTGGGTGAGCATCCCCTGCATGCAGGGTGCAGCATCCTCTGGATGCAGCAGCCCTGGGATACAGCATCCTCTGGATGCAGCAGCTCTGGAATACAGCATCCTCTGGATGCAGCAGCCCTGGAATGCAGCATCCTCTGGATGCAGCAGCTCTGGAATGCAGCATCCTCTGGATGCAGCAGCCCTGGGATACAGCATCCTCTGGATGCAGCAGCTCTGGAATACAGCATCCTCTGGATGCAGCAGCTCTGGAATACAGCATCCTCTGGATGCAGCAGCT
>NW_016690610.1:54241-55780 GCF_001604755.1 Lepidothrix coronata
CCCAGGGATCCCCCAAATCCCCAGGGACCCCCATCCCCAGGGACCCCTGATCCCCAGGGATCCCCCAAATCCCCAGGGACCCCCATCCCCAGGGACCCCTGATCCCCAGAGATCCCCCAAATCCCCAGGGACCCCCATCCCCAGGGACCCCTGATCCCCAGAGATCCCCCAAATCCCCAGGGATCCCTAATCCCCAGGGATCCCCCAGTCCCAGGGACCCTCCAATCCTGAGAACCCCCTGATCTCAAGGGACCATTGTTCCTGAGAGATCCCCAGTCCCAAGGAACACCAACCCTGTGGGATTCCCCAATCCCAAGGAATCTTGACCCCAAGGAACCCCAGATCCTGAGGGACCCCAGTCCTAAGAGACCCCCAATCCAGAGGGTCTCTGATCCCAAAGGACCCCCAATCCTAATGAACCCCAGTCCCGAGGGAACCCCCCAATGCCAAGGCACTCCCATTCCCGAGGGACCCCGATTCCCAAAGGATGGGGCGGGTCAGGACGCCCAGCTCCTCCCACGGGGCTCGGCCCATCCCGGGGGTCGCGGTGGGGATGCGGTGGCTGGGTGGGGCCCCCGCGTGCGGGATGGGGGTGCCGGGGGTCCCCGGGTGCCTCACGCCCTGTCCCGCAGGCCAAGCAGGAGCAGGCGCAGGGCCCGGCGCTGTGCGGGCGGGTGTCGTTCCCGTGCCCCCCGGGGCAGGGCCAGGCGCACCGGCTGCTGCTCACCCCGGACCTGCTGCAGCACCTCCGCCAACACTTCGTCGCCTGAGAGTCCCCCGGAACGGGATGAGGGTCCCCTGCGCCCCCCCCCGCCCCCCGGGCACCCCCACTGCCCCCCCCTCGGCTTCACTCGCGGGTGGAGCCGGAGCCGCTTCCCCCGGGGGGATCCGGGACCCCCCCTGCTGCTCTCAGACACTACAGACCCCGGGACCCCCCGGCCTGGGCCGTCCCGGGGGGGCCGGAGCCCCCCGCGCCCCCCTGTGCCCCCGGGCCGGGGATGCGACCCCCCCGCGCTCCTGCTCTCCAATAAAATGCCCTGAACCTGAACCCGCCCGCGGACCCTGCGCCGGCACTGGGGGGGACACGGCGGGGACGAGGGTTCGCAGCACACCGGGGGTCCCAGGAGGGGTCCGAGAAGGGCACTGGGGGGCCCGCGATGGGAGCGGGGGACAGTGGGGGCTCCCAGCAGGGTCACTGGGGGGCACAGGGGAATACTGGGGGAACACGGAGGGGTCCGAGGGGGGCACAGGGAGACCCGGAGTGGGACCAGGGCAGCTCTGGCTGTCCCGGGATGGGACCGGGGACAGTTGTGGGGTCCCGAGTGGGGCACTGGGGACACACTTGGGGGCTCATCTGGGGTCCCATTTAGGGTCCCAGGGCTGACACTGGGGACACATTGGGGGTCCCATTTGGGGGGCGCGGTCCCGCCACGTGCGGCCGCGCGCGCATGGAACAGCGCGGGAAGGGGCGGGGCTGGCGCGGGCGGCGGCTCCCATTGGCCCACGCGCAGGAAAGGGCGGGACGAAACGCCTCTCCCC